>NC_080083.1:7886947-8047091 GCF_949987535.1 Balaenoptera acutorostrata | reverse complement strand
TTAGGGAGGAACTCATTTTGATTTCTCTATTTGTAAGAAAAAGGGATCGGGCTCAAGTAAACGGTCCCTCACTGAGCCCTCCTCCTTCACCGACTGCTGGATCATCCCCTCATGGACATGCATTGAGCTCCACTGTATACACGACCAGGCCAGCCACACCCGGGCCCTCACCACTTGCACCTCCTCTGCACGCCTGTTCCCAACCTACAGAAAACCAAAGTGAGACCGACTCTCTGCTCGAAGCTCTTTCTACGGACCTGTCCGTGCCTCAGTTTCCTGATCTAAAAATACCTTTCTCGCAGGGTTAACAAAAGGCTTGGATGATGGAGTGATGCCTGCAACAGTGCCCGGGGCTCAGGAAGTACCTTGAAGGGCGTTGGCAATAATCCACCGTTCACCTGCCTCAGCCCTCTGGCAGGGTCCTGCTTACTTACTAAGCCAACATTTACAAGACATTTTTTATGCCCTTTCTGTCTCTCTCAAAATCTACCACTAGCTTTTTTGTTTGTTTTTACCGAGAAGGAACTCAACCAATGTTTGCTCAGTGAATGTGCTGTGAACCCCTCAGGCTGAGGATGAGGAGGGGCTGGGGTGACTAGAACTTCTGAGCTGGTGGAGGCTGGGGTCTCCAGGCACCCACGTGCTCGGAGGCTTGCCGGAGGGTCCTTGGAATGGAGGCTTCCTCTCTAATGCTTTTCCAACAGGCGGGAACCCAAGAGTGGGTAATGAAATCACTTCAGGGATTCACAACCAGAACAGCCTTTTAAGTGAAATAGACTAGAAGAGATCAGAGCTCATCCTTGGGAGAGGGTGACTTTCATTTCCTAAAACTTGTCTCAGGTGTGTGTGTGTGTGTGTGTGTGTGTGTGTGTGTGTGTGTGTGTGTGTGTGTGTGTGTGTGTGTGTGTGTGTGTGTGTGTGTGTGTGTGTGTGTGTGTGTGTGTGTCAGGCTTTCAGATAAGATGCATTTTTTATTGTAGGTCCCAGTCAAAAAAGTTTGGAAAAACGCTGTTTTACTAACAGGCAGAAAGACATTATAGAAAGAGCCTCTGGGCTTCCCTGGTGGCGCAGTGGTTGAGAGTCTGCCTGCCAATGCAGGGGGGCACGGGTTCGAGCCCTGGTCTGGGAAGATCCCACATGCCGCGGAGCAACTGAGCCCGTGAGCCACAATTGCTGAGCCTGCGCATCTGGAGCCTGTGCTCCGCAACAAGAGAGGCCGCGATAGTGAGAGGCCCGCGCACCGCGATGAAGAGTGGCCCCCGCTCGCCGCAACTAGAGAAAGCCCTTGCACAGAAACGAAGACCCAACACAGCCAAAAATAAATATGAATAAATAAATTAAAAAAAAAAAAGAAAGAGCCTCAGCTTTTGAGGAAGTCTAAGGCTCAAATCCTGACTCAGACACTTACTAGCTGAGTGTCCTTGGGGAAGTTACTTGGCCTCTCTGACCTTCAGTTTCCTCATCTGAAAAATGGGGGTAAAGTAAGGTAACGTATGTTCATGCAGCACCTGGCACAATCAAGGCAGGTGGTTTTAACCTTTTCCTTTTTTTTTTTTTGTTTAAGTCTCAGACCCATTTAGGAATCTGACGAAAGACCCTTAGCCCTGAAAAAAGAGGCTGTGCACAAAGCACGACCCCACCCCCCAAACTCCTCCCTCCCCAAGAGCACTCACACAGTGGAGCTGCGATGACTCCTAGTGGACAGGCCCTGCTCGGCCCTCACCAGTCGCTGGTAGGAGATTCCTGTGGCCAAAAGAACAAAAACAAAAAAACAGTTCACGGACTTACCTGTTCCTTCAGGAGCCTGGCACTGGAGAATCTGGCTGGGGAGTTCCCGGATGAGGGTCAGGACAAGGGGCAGATTAGGCCCCATTGCCACCAGGGTCTTTAACAGTCTGATTCCCAGGCCTCACCCGCCCTGCAAAGCTTCACTCTTCAGAGACTGCGGGGCAGGGCACCCTGGGAGGAGACCGAGGCCCCTGAAGCGGCCGGGTCTCCTGCTCTCCAGCTGGTCTGGCTCTGTCCCTGCAGACCTCCCCCGGTCCCCGGTGACCTCCTGCAGTGGGTGTGCCAAGCACCCCTCAGCTCAGCCTCCGCTCCGGCCAGCCCCCAGCCTCCCCTCGGCCTCCCGGCTCCGCTTCCCACATGCTCTCGGGGGGCCCTCAGGGGCCCGTGGGCCTGCCTGGCGCTGTCCCTCTCTAGGGCTGAACCTCTGCACCAAAGACCCCCTCCCCGCCTTCCTCTCTGGCCTCATCCACCTCTCTGTCACCTCTGATTCAAATGTGCGGAGAAGAAACTAGCCGAAGTTTTCCCTTTTTCCCTGCAACTTGACTCAATTCTGTAGCTGGAAAAGTACGTATTCAGTTCTGCGTCAGCTACGGTGAGGCTGTCACACAATAACTTGCGCTGCTCACTGATGAGGCTGGGATTCGGGGGGCAGGCAGCCTCCTTGTTAGAGCTTGGACATCGTCACAGGGGCCCTGCCAGGTGTGGGCCGGGTGTGAGCTGGGAGCAGAAAGGCAGCCCCTTGGAGGAGTCAAAGCCAAGGCTGGGGTTAGAGACGGCTGTAAACAGAAGGGCCGTGACTTTTGTTTAGTGAATGGCCGAACATTTCCAATTTATGGTATTCCAACTTAGGGCCTAATTGCTCTGCTTTGGGGGCTTTTCGTTTGGTGTGTCTTCCATGTAATTATCACATGGTTAGATGTTAATGTTATGTCTATTTTGACAGGAAAGTCCCTGAAACAGGGATTACTATCAGGACTCAGGACGCCATCTGGTGGCCGCTCACAGACATGACAGAGAAAAGTCCCCTCGTTGCCCCTTCAACCCCCAACAAAGTGCTGCAGGAGTGACCCCAGCACCCCGGGTCTCCCTTCCCCCCAATCTCCCCGACCCCCAAAACACACAGAGAGCAAAGTCTTCTCTTGACCCGTCCACACTTTTCTTTTACCATCTGATGTTTTTAACGGGTAACCCACGCCCTGCTGACCCGCTGCCGGCCCCGCCCCATTTCTGACGCCGTAAACGCAGGCCAGGCCGGGGCCACACTCCCGGCGGTTCTGTTGACCACTTTCTCCTTGAAGCCTGTTCTTCCCTTTAGTCTCCATGACGAGGAACATTCTCTAACCTCCTCTCTCTCTCCACCTGCGCATCTTAGGATGCTTTAACGCTCTCATTTGGGGATGATGGCATCATTAGCGCTGGGAGCTGCTGTTTGCCTGATTTTGTTGTATTAGTGGGGGACCCAGAGGGCGCTGTTTCCAGAGCTGGTTGGCCGGTGCCGAACAGCCCGGATTCCAGCAGCATCCGCTGAAACTCTCTACCCCTCTCCCAAAGACACCCATCAAATCTCTCCCCACCCCCCCCACTCCTTGGCTTCTCTTGATAACGGACCTCCACTTATTGGGGAACCTCAGGGCACTGGGCACCTCTCTCCCTTTGACCTTCACCCCTCCTACCCTGGGCATCTTGGCAGACGGGAACACTTTTCTGGGACTGGCTTTCTTAGACCAAGGCTGGCCCAAAGGGCTGAACAAAAAACCCACCTAGGCGGTTCCGTGTCAGGTCCTAATACGTAGGCAATGGAAAGGGCCCCCTCACACGGGCGAGGGATGGTCCTGGCAGTTGGGAGCCGATGGTGAAGTTCACACGCCTTGCCCAGGCACGTGAGCCCCTTTGTAACTGAGCTTTGTTTACCCACCTGAGCGTCCCCTCTTTTTAATTTTTAAAATTATTTTATATTTTATTTTTGATGGAAGTATAGTTGATTTACAATGTTGTGTTAGTTTCAGGTGTACAGCAAAGTGATTCAATTATACATATATATCTACCTATTCTTTTTCAGATTCTTTTCCATTATAGGTTATTACGAGATATTGACTATGGTTCCCTGTGCCCTACAGTAGGTCCTTGTTGTTTATCCATTTTATACATAGTAGTGTGCATCTGTTAATCCCAAACTCCTAATTTATCCCTCCCCCCCTTTCCCTTCTTTAGAGTGGTGACTAGAAATGGCCATCCTGCACAGGACAGCCGACTAGGAAGACAGAGGATGCGTGACAATCACCCCGGTGCCACCGAGCAGGAACTAGTACCACACTAACGACGCTCTCACAGAACGTCCACGCTGAGGGCATGACACGGTGCCTGGGCATCCGTGCGGCGGGCAACAAGAACGTTGTCCGGGTCTGCTGGCTGTCTTCCCCTGAGAAGGTGAGCGCCACGATTCCACGGAGTCCTCAGGGCCAGCACGAGACAGGAGAGGCCCCGCCTTAGCTGCATTTCAGTCCCAGCAGGAGACCATGCTGTGTTCCTCTCCTGACCCGCACCGGACCCAGACACAAACCCTCCCAACAGCTGGCTTCCTCTTATGCTTTCCTCCCTTCTGGGGTCCCCTGGGCAGCAGTTTCCTGACCTTCACCTCTGCGACGGGCCTGGGTTCTAGAGTCTGCGGGGATCGGGGACTCAGGCCGTGAGGCCTCGGCAGGCCCTGGGCAGGAAGGTGAGGCGAGGCCTCAGGTGTGAATAAATCCAGGGCGGGGAGGATGTGGAGGGTGGGAAGGGATGTGGCCTGAGCCAGGTCAGGAAGGCGAGAGGAAAACACAGGGGAAGGAAAACACTGGGCAGAACTACACGCACGCAGAGGGGATTTGGTTCTTGGCATAAATAGGCCAACGTAAAAAAAAAAAAAGACATATGCTGCAGTGACCCCCCGGAACGGCCCGTGGGATGGACGAGGCCTCAGCCTGGCACAATCTCCAGGCCTGGGGGTGGGTGAGGCGAGGCCTGCCGCCCCAGCCCTCTCAGCACCCTGCTGACAGTCACCCAACAGGACCAGTCCAGGCCTTCCAGCCCCTCTTACTAGTAAGTCACACGTGGTAGAGACTTCTGGGCATCTACCCAACACCCACCCCCTTCTTCACCAACGGGACACGGGGCGATGTGCCCGGTTGATAAATCACATTTCTCAACCTCCCTTGCAGAAGGAGTTGGGTGGTGCCTCTGGAAGACCCCTCTTTGCAACCCCCCCTCACTTCTTCCTTTCTGTTAAATGGAATAGGGGCATGATGGCCAGAGCTCCAGCAGCCATCTTAGACCATGAAGTGACTTGAGGACGATATTTCCTAATAAGGATGGTGGAGCAGAAAGATGGGAGGAGGCTGGTCCAGAATGTTCGTGGGACCACTGTGTCAACCCTGGACTGCCTTCTTCCAGATTTTTTTTAATGTAAGAGAAAAACAAACCCTTATGAGTTTAAGCCACTGTTATTGTGGGCTCTTATAGGCAGCTGGCTAAGTCCTAACCAATCACAGCCTGTGATTTCTGGAAGAGGTGCCCTCCACTCTTTTCCTCAAACCTCCCTGTGATATTGCGATATGATAAGAAACATATATGTGGTCTTCATCCCAGTTCCTCAGACAGAGCTCCTAAAACTTGTTTTCCTGAGGAAAGTGAGTGATTACAAGTGAGAGGAGCATCTTTTGTTATTCACAACGAGCCCCCTTAAACCAGACCTGAGTTTATGCCAATGAGGTGGCTCTTGGTGGGCCCCGAGGTAGCTTCTAGATGGGGGCTGGTTGCCTGAAGGAGCCAACCACATGATTGCCTTCCCCTCCTCCCTCCAGGAGGAGCTGGAGGTTGAGTTAACCACCAATGGCCAAGATTTAATTGATCATGCCGCCATAATAGAACCTCCATAAAAACCTCAAGCTATGGGGTTGGGAGAGCTTCTGGGTTGGTGAGTGCATCCATGTGCCATGAGGGTCATGCACCCCAACACCACAGGGACAGAAGATCCTATACTCAGGGCCCTTCTGGACCTTGCCCTATGTACTTCTTCATCTGGCTATTCATCTGTATCTTTTATCACATCCTTTATAACAAATCAGTCAATGGAAGTAAAGTGTTTTCCTGAGCTCTGTGAGCCATTCTAGCAAATTAAAGAACCTGAGGAGGAGGTCATGGGAACCCCCGATTTATAGCTGAACAGTCAGAAGTAAGGGACTTGGCATCTGAAATGGGGATGGTCTGTGGCACTGAGCCCTTAGCCTGTATGGTCTGCCAAACTCCAGGTAGTTTGGGTCAGAACTGAACTGAATCGCTGGATGCCCAGCTGGGGCCTGGAGAGCTGGAGAACTGTTTGGTGGGTGTGTGGGGGAACCCCACGCATCTGGCGTCAGAGTGTTTGTTCTGTAACAACGTCACAGAGGCCCACCTACAGCCAATGACGTGTGACGTTCTTTCAAGGGGTGTAAACCTTTCATTCCATAATCACAGATAAAAAGTATAAAATGCAAATTCTTTGATCAGTCATGTCCCAGAGAAACATATTGCCACTGAAGAACATTCAGAATTCACCTGCCACCAGCTGAGAGACAAAACTGACTAATCCAGGCTTGTTCCTGCTTTGAAAGGAGGTCAAAGGGTGGGCACGTGCTCAGAGAAAGGAAAAAGGGCAGGAGAAGTTGCCCAAGGGGGGAGAGTGCTCACCAGCTGGGACCGCCCAGGGCCTTTCATCACACACAATCCCCTGCCTATGCCTCTTGGTAGAAACACAGCTTCATGTGAACATGAGAATGTGGTGTTTGGAGTCAAAGAATATGGTTTCTGGAATCAAATGGACGTGAGTTCAAGTGGTAGAACTCTTGTTAGCTATGTGACCATGGGCCAGCTAAATTGTCTGGCCTTCACTTTCATCGCCTGAAAGATGGGAATAATAGTAACTCCCCAGGGGGATGTTCTGAGGATAGATGACACTGACCCTTAGCAGTGCTGAATGCACTGTCAGCCCTCAGTGAAGGCAACCAACGCCATCACTGCCATCAACATCCTCCTCATCATCAACATCCTCCTCCTCCTCCTCCTCACCCTCGTCATCAACATCATCATCATCCTCATCGTCATCAACATCATCATCATCAACACCATCAGCAGCAGCAGCATCAACATCATCATCATCATCATCATCATCAAAAACATCCTCCTCCTCCTCATCATCCTCATCCTCATCATCATCCTTATCATCATCCTCATCATCCTCAACACCATCAGCAGCAGCAGCATCAACATGATCATCATCATCATGATCATCAAAAACATCCTCCTCCTCATCATCATCCTCATCCTCATCATCATCCTTATCATCATCCTCATCAACATCATCATCATCCTCCTCATCATCCTCATCCTCATCCTCATCATCTTCATCCTCATCAACATCATCATCATCATTATCATCAGCATCATCATCCTCATCATCAACATCCTCATCCTCATCATCCTCATCCTCATCAACATCATCATCATCAACACCATCAGCAGCAGCAGCATCAACATCATCATCATCATCATGATCATCATCATCCTCATCATCTTCATCCTCATCATCATCCTCATCCTCATCACATCCTCCTCCTCATCATCAACATCACCAACAATTGCAGTCCTATTTTTTTAACTTGAAATATAGTTGGTTTACAATGTGGTGTTAGTTTCAGGTGTACAGCAAAGTGATTTGGATTCTTTTCCATTATAGGTTATTACAAGATACTGAATATAGTTCCATGTGCTACACAGTAGATCCTTGTTGTTTATTTTATATATAGTAGTTTGTATCTGCTAACTCCAAACTCCTAATTTATCCCTCCCCACCCCCTTCCCCTTTGGTAACCATAAGTTTGTTTTCTATGTCTGTGGGTCCGTTTCTGTTTTGTAAATAAGTTCATTTGTATCATTTTTTTAGACTCCACATATAAGTGATATCATGTGATATTGGTCTTTGTCTGACTTCACTTAGTATGGTAATCTCTAGGTCCACTCATGTTGCTGCAAATGGCATTATTTCATTCTTTTTTATAGCTGAGTAATATTCCAGCGTGTGTGTGTGTGTGTGTGTGTGTGTGTGTGTGTGTGTGTGTGTGTATCACATCTTCTTTAGCCATTCATCTGTTGATGGACACTTGGGTTGCTTCCGTGTCTTGGCTACTGTAAATAGAGCTGCTATGAACGCAGTCCTACTTTTGACAAGGGGGCTCAGAGAGCTTACGTAACCTGTCCAAGGTCATCAGCTAATAAGTGACAAAGCACAGGTCTTTGTTATCTGAAAGCCCATGTTCCTTCTCTCACATTTGACTTCATAGCTAAAGCAAGAATCATCAAACTTTTCTGAGTCTTGGTTGTCTCACGCACAAAATGGGAGTAATGTTGCTTTTCCCTCTTACTCCACAGGGCTGTGGTCTGGGTGAGATGCAATCATGGAGCTTTGGGTGCTTTGAAAACTGCAGAGTGACTCACACATATGATGCTCACTGTCACCCCTCAGGATGACAGACCAATTCTCTCCAGACAAGTATTATGGTCTGCACAGCTGTGTGGGCATAGAGTAAATACTCAACAAACATGTGGGCTGAACCCAAGAGGGGTGTGGTGGGCAGGACCCAGAAGCACTGACGTGAGGTTTCCTGCCACCCCCAGATGGAGGCAGTAGGCGACCCTACTGGGGGTGGAGTCAGGAAGAAGGGGGAGGCCCTCAGGCTTGATAACCTGCCCGCTTCCTCTGCCACCCAGCCACATCAAAGTGGGATAAACTGTTTCCCTCATCTCCATGGCAACTGACTCCCCAAGGCTCCATGGGTGGAGGGCCCAGCTCCCCAGTTCCCTTGTCATCTTCTCCCTGTGACCTTGCCAAGATCTGTCTATTAAGCTAATACCACCCCAAACCCTACTGTCCCCAGCAATGGGAAATCAATATAGGCCAGCATTCATCCTCACAAACTGCTGAGAGGGAGACATTCTTATACTCCCATTTTTACAGATGAGGAAACTGAGGTTCCTATGACGTTAAATGTCTTGCCAAAGGCCCCACTGCCCCAGGATTTGAAACGGCGATGGGCTAGTACAAAGTACTGGTAACCACCAAGTGATTCAGCCTCAGCCTCTCCCCAAGAGCTCATCGCAGGGCCTCCATTCCCGCGCCTCTCCCTTCCTCCTATTGCCTCTCTCAGCTGGGGTCACTGGGGATGGAGCTACTCAGCAACAAGGCAAAACTATTACCACGTGCCTTTACAAAAATCACACCAAAGCACTTCCTAACTAGCCCACTTAAGGGTTATGTAAATGGAGCTAATTTGGTTTAATTTACTACTTGCTATTACTGAGGGCTCAGGTTCTGTGAAGTTAGAGGTTCACTTGTGGATGTGAGATGAGTAATTTTTGCTCGCTATAAAAGATAACTTCAAAGGTTTTTTTCCCCTGTATGATGTTTTATTCTCCCATATGATGTTAACTAATTTTGTATCTAATTCTGCCATCTTTTTGTGGCTTAGATGAGAAATATATTTCAGTTTCTCATACCCTCCTTTAAACCAGCCCTCCCACCTTGCTGGTCCCCTCAGTAACGAACTGAATGTGTTTTGACACAGGCTCGCTATACATTTGTATGAGTGCTAAGGTTTTTTTTAACTGTTTGAAAATGACTCTCTGACACAAGAAAGAGCTAATGGTTTCCTATTTCGGTTCTGCTTTCCCTGGAAGAGGAGGCGTTCCTGGCATGAGCAGCCTGGCCTGAGCGTCCCCCTCCAGGCATTTGCTTCGGTCCCCAGCATACCTGAGCCCTCACAGGGTCCCAGGGGCAAGGCCCAGGGGAAGACCCTCAGCAGTGAGGGATTAGGGTGCCAGGAGTCCTCCCTGCTCTGAGTCCAAGGACCCTCACTCCATTTCCATCTCCAGTTGCTGCTCTGCCTGGCTCTTGTCCCCCAAGCCTAGAACCCCACGTCCCCGAGTCCGGGTCTCCCCACAGCCCGTATCCGCCCCTTGGCTTCACATCTGCTCGCTGGGGGCTGCTGGGAGCTGAGTTCCTGCTCAGCTGCCCACAAAAACATCTCAAGGCATAGCGTGCATCCAGCTGAGGGGAGACAGCTGGTTCCACTTGAAACTGGGAAGCGGTCCCCCTGCACGCAGGTGACAGACAGCCCTCCCCCAGGACAACCTCTCCTTTACCCGTTTCAAAGTAAAGTCATTTAGATCTTTGGTAGAGACTGAAGGTCCTGCCAAGGCATTTGCATTTTAAATCCTTTCTGTCTCATTATAGAAAGGAAGAAAAGCTTTGCGTTCTTGTTAAAGGAATTCTGGTCACCAGCAAGAAGCCCAGAAGTGATCCAGATCTGTTTGTTTGGGGGGTGGGTAGCAGGGAGCAAGGGAATGAAAGAGATTAAATTGGCTTGTTCATTTAGGGTGCCTTGGAAAGCTAGGTTGCCTGACTTGTCTATTCACCATGTGCCTCAGCACCTTTCCTAGTCCAACCCCTTCTCCTGAAGGCCTTCCTGATTTCTTAATTCTTCCACCCAAGTCTCTACCAGGAGGTAAGGTCCATGTAATGGGTAGACTTTGGCTACCCTAGCCTGTGCCTGTTCAGCTCTTAGTGCCTGTAACAACGGACAGCTGACTGGTTGGGGGAAGACAGATCAGCTGATTGGTTAGGCAAACAGGTCAGTTGATTGGTTGGGCAGACAAATCAGATGATCAGTTGGGGAAGGAAGTCATAAACCTCTCCAAAGGAATTTTCATATAAAGCTTCAGTCCTGCGCTTTCTAGGGTCCCTGAGTTATTAGGGAATAAGATTTGTTACTTCTGTCCTGTGTGTATTTAATGCACATGATGAGACTTAGACACTCCCAATACTACACAGGGTCTGGTGCATATACAGATTTAAAAGAAAAAAAAAATGGGATTACAACATACTTAGTATTGAGGGGGGCCTGCTTTTTTACTCAACACGTTACTCAACATCTTTTCATCTCAGTAACCTTATTTCTATGATCTCATTTTTAATAAGTGAGGAGGATTCCACCAAATGACTTTGCTACGATATATTCAACTACGTACAATATTTAAGTTTTTTGGAATTGGTTGATTATTAAAAAGAATGCAGCAATGAACATCCTTGTAGCTAGGCTCATGTAACCTATTTTTCCTCCATTATTTTTATGGTCTTTTTTTTTTTTTTAATTTTATGGTCTTGATTTCCACACTTAAACATTGAATCCATCTGAAAGTTATTTTTATGTTTGCAATAGAACTCAATTTTTTTTTGAGATAGAATTTTAAACCCCTCCTTTTTTTGGTCTGTCAATTATCTTGATACCATTTATAAAATGACCAATTGTTTACATCACTGATTTGAGGATGCTGCTTTGTCATATAATACATTTTTATAATCTGTTCCTTGCTATTTTATTTAGTTCCATTAATTTTCTATTCTTATACCAACAGTGTACTATTTTAATAACTATAGCCTTACAGTATTTTTAAAGACCTAGTAGAGAAATATCCCATTCTTACTCTTCCTTAAGAATACATAAGTACATAATAAATCCTACTGTAGAGCATTTATTCTGTCCAATAGACTTTATTTTGTTAAATTAAAAAAATATTATTGGTATTTTTGCCTGCAGTTACATTTATTTCCATAATACCTGATGTTATTACAATATTGATTCAATCCAGCAATGTCTCTTAAACTTTTTATCCTTCAGTAAAGTTTGTTTTCTCTATGTAGGTTATTCCCATTTCTTTATTTATCTTATATTTTTAGTTGCTATTGTAAATTGTTTTTTTCCACATTATGTTTTCTTACTGGTTGATGCTATTATATAAGAAAGCTCTTAGCTACCTGATTACTAGTCTGACAGTGCTTTGGGTTATTCTCTTAGTCTTGACAGATAAGCAATTGTTTGGTCTCTAAGTAATTAAAATTTTATCTTCCTGAAAGAGGAAATATTCTTTCTTTCTTTATTTTTCATGGGCAAAATACCTAAAAGCACAAAGAGGAAGATTATTGACTTAATAATGGAAACGCTTCTAGTGGGTTGTTACCTTATTAAGGACCCTTCCATATATTAATAGTTTCCACATATTAGAGGCGCTTTGAATATCAGGAATGGATGTTGAATTTTTTTTTCATTTCTTTTTTTTTTTTACCTTAAATATTTTTATTTGGAATGGATGGAAGTTGAATTTTATCAAACATTTCAGAGGCGTCTACTGGGATGTCTGTGTGACTTTATTCCTTTGAGCTACTGATGTGATGAATTACTCTAATATGGGACCACCTCTCAGTAAATCATACTGGATTGTGTTTTTCTGGCTCTACAATAGTTTTGTTAGACCTCATTTTCATGTCTGCTATAGCACCTGCAATTTCTCAGGAACTCCTTTTCAGAATCCACATATGAAAACTTGGACAGTACCAGGCCCTTGCCCACACTTGTCGTGGTGCCCATCTACCTGTTCATTCCTGGTACCAGCCACCTTCCCCGGCCAGAACTGAGTCCACTCACACATGCATTCCCCTACGTGTTCCGGGGTAAAGAGAACAAACACGGGCCTCTTGTCAACATTGTGTGGACTTCTCTGTCTGACCTGGGCAGCCTCAGAGACCCCCTGGCTAACCAGAGCAGAGGCACAGGCCAGGAGGTGGGGTCTCCTTGCCCTGAACCCCTGCTCAGCTACCCCTAAGAGTTCCTCCTTGAGTTACTGCCGGTGTTTGCTGCCTTCAGCCATCTGATGCTGATGCAGACATGGAGTACTCGAACCATGACAAGGGACTCCAGGCTTGTGAAGCAGGCCACGGGCAGAGACGAGCTGAACGATATGAAGTGAGGGGGGGTCATAGCCAAAGCCCAGTTTCAGAAAAGCTGGAAACCTCCTGACCGCATGGTCCCTGCCCCGCGTGCGTGCCACCTCAACACTTACCTGGGGCCTTCAGTTCAGCATCGATGAAGGTGAGCAGTTCCTGGCAGATGCTGCAGTAAGGAACGGGCCAGGTCAGGAATCGGTGGTAGGTTTTGGCTGCTTTCAGAAGGAGATCTGAGTCTGGTGGGAAGTGTGGAGTCTGGGATGGAGAGGGAGTGGCAAGCAGAGAGGCCCGGGTGAGAGAAAGCTCACTGATATTCCAGAGCAGACCCTGCTCCTTTCCGGAATGTTCCACAAAGGGCACACATTTCCTGGCAGCAGTGTGTCCCGGGACGAGGGCAGGCAGAATTGAAAGTTACCCACAGGAAGTGAGTTACAGATGGGCAAGATGGTGCCCAAGGATGTCTCTACTACAGGGGCCTTGTTTTCACCAAACATAACAATTTACCAAATACACAAGAGGGCCTCTCTGAAAAGCTGTCACCTTGGAGGTCATCCTAAGTGGTACCACTGCTGCCACTCCTTTCGAGGAACAGTCTTCAGTGCCTAAGCAGCCTTTATTTAAATATCCTCACGAGAGGCCAGTGTTTATTCTTTGAAGTGGACTGACTCAAGGTACCTGGAGTCATTTGACGCCACCGGTCTGGTGAACAGGGGGTGACGGCACTGGGGGAAACTGACCACTGCGGTACAAAAGGAGGTGGACATCACATGTCTTTAACAGAATCTCTCCTGTGGTTTGTGAAAGGGCTGTGACCGCATCCCCTCCGTGGGTGCCCAGATACTCCAGGCATGAGGGCGTCCACGTGGAGTTACTGGAGGCCTCTCAAATGGCTAATCTGAAGCCATCAGAGGGGTGACACCCACCTGAAGTGTCACTGGTGGACAGTTTCTCTCTCTGTGTGTTTATCCTCTGAGCTGTAAGGGCTCTGCCCCCTCCACGGAGGCTGCTCTTCCCTCCCGTCCCCAGCCTCCCCCAGCCTGGCCCAGCCGGGAACTTACACAGAGGACAGTGGAGGAGAAGAGCAGGGCCAGGGGGGCGAGGAGGTCATAGGTGCCCTTCTCTTGGACCTGTGCGGGGGACAGGAGGGGGGAGGCTCGTCACAGGTGCACAACCGCGCACTGCTCTCTCCTCTATTCCTTTCTTTTCTTTTTCTTTTTTTTTTTTGAGTGAAAAGTAATGTAATCACAAGACAAACATTTAGAAAATAGAAGTAAAAAAAAAAAAAAAAACCCACGACATCCCCCTTCCAAACTCAGCCACAACTAATATTTCAATGTACTTCTCCTTACACCATTTTTCTCTGTGTATTTTCCTCTGCAAAGTTGTCCTCACTGGGTGCATATTTTTACGCTTCATGTCTTTTACATACAATATTATAAATGGATTTCTGTTTTGCTACATCATCTCTAAGACCATATTTTTCCCCCTCCTAGTTATATATTTATCTATTATTTGTGTTGTAAATATGTGTTCCACTTTGTTGCTGGTCTTTGAATTTTACGGATTTTTTTTTATGTACATAAATTACAAGTGTTAACTTTTTCCTTTATGGATTTTCGCTTTTGCATGCAAGGTTCATGTAAATATTCATATATGTTTTTTGTTCTTTTCTTGGAAGCTTCATTTTCTTAAATTTAAACCTTTAATCCACCTAGAGTTCTGTATAATATGAATTTGGAATCTCACTCCATATTTTTGGAAACGTTTAATCAATTTTCCCTAAACCATTTAATAAATTTTACCGATGCAATTTTTTTTTTTTTGGCGGCTCTGCAGGCTTGCAGGATCTTAGTTCCCCAACCAGGGACAGAACCCGGGCCCCAGCAGTGAAAGTGCTGAGTCCTAACCACTAGACCACCAGGGAATTCCCTGCAATTTTTTAATATATTAAATTTTTGTTTCTACCCTTGGATACCATCATTTTTATTACCTATATAATACTCCTTCTGGTAGATCTCCATAATTTATTAGCTTTAGACACTTGAGATTATTTTCTTGCTATTTTAAGTACCTGTGCAGTGAAAATCTTTGTGCACACTCCTTTTTCTATAATTTGGATTATTTATCTTGGATAGAGCTCAAGAAGTGGAATGAGTGGATACAAGACTATAAACATATTTATGATCTTCGAAATGTATCGCCAAATTGCTTTCCAAAAGAATTTTGCCATTTATAATACCGTGTATGTATGAAAGTGCCATTTCACTACACCCTTCCCTGCACTGGTTATTATAATGTTTTTGTGAATTTGCTAGGCAAAAGCTGCGTCATTATGGTTTTCATTTACATTTATTTTACTATAACTGAAGCAACATTTTCCATATTGTTTAAAAGTTCTATTTATTCTTTTGTGAATCATCTCTTTGATAGAGCTCACCCACCACACCACAAACAAGCATGTATAGACACAATTTAGAATTCTTTGGTCAAAATACTAGTGGTCTCCCAACCCCTTCTGGAATTCATGGGTGTTGGAGAAGCAGAGAAAGCCCCACCACCTCTTCTGTGCCTGGTGACGGCAGCAGGATCAAATAGAATTCTCCTTCATGGTCCTGAATAGACCATGTGTCCAGTACACTTGCTGCTTGGCCCCTTCTATAGAACCCTCCCCTGTTGCTATACAGTAGTTGTTCCTTTATTTTGGGGTTTATAAGATAAGCACTTCAGAGGTGGTTTAGCTCTTCTGAGTTGGTCTCCTTGTGATCAGGGTATAAAAGCACCAGGTAAATGGTGGTGCCAGAATTGAAACCTTGGGTGTCTTGATAAACCAAGACTCTTTTCTTAGAGGTAAAGGGACATCTGAGAAAGACATGTGTTTCCCAACTCAGTCACGTATTTAAAAATAAAAATAAAACATAAAAGAGCCATTCTCTTTAGGGACTCGTGCCTGTTCTGGAACCCCTGCCCAAATCAGGTTTGTTTTCTTGTTTTTTTAAAAAAATTTTTTTGGCCACGCGGCACGTGGGATCTTAGTTCCCCGACCAGGGATCGAACCCATGCCCCCCGCAGTGGAAGCGCAGAGTCCTGACCACTGGACCGCCAAGGAAGTCCCCCAGATCAGCTTTAAACACATCCCTCTTCGGAGTCATAAAAGCCTGTTTACTGAACTGTTAGAGGAGGTCTCGGTTTACCTCTCCAATCAGTTTTCTCTTTTGCATCTTTGTTCTTCTGCGTCTTTTGCGGGAAAGGAATTCGGTAGCGCGTCCTCCCTCCCTTGTAATCGACACCTTGACTTACAAGCAATGTCTGTCTTAAGAAGCAGATTAAACTCGGGACCCTGGCTCACGCAGCACATGCTCATAGCAAAAGGACCACGCCCCTTCCTGAGGCCTTCAATCCACAAACACCACCGAAGCAGAGAACTCAGGCTGCCCGTGCCTCCACCAAGCCCCCTGGTGGTCCAGGCACCCCAGAACGGACATTCTGTGGGGACCTATTTCTCGACTCTGTGAGGCTGATCCCAGCGCTGCCCTTCAAACCCAGGCCGAGCCCTCACCTCGTGGGTTTTCTGCAGGATCTGCTCCAGGAGGATAAGGAAGTGGCCTGGATCCCTGCTCACCAGCTCCTGCAGGCTCCAGCAGTTGAGACACAGCCCAGCTGCAAAGGATGGGAGAGGCCAGGGGTCACTTGTGGGTTGGAGGGAAGTGGCAATTCCTGGGGCTGCACTGGGGCATTCCCTTCTGAAGTAAGAGTCTCAGGAAATTCTGGATCCACACACTCGACCCTATTATGCCCCATCAAGATAATGATAAGTTTCTTCTTCCTGCATAGACAGGAGGCTCAAGAGACACAGAGAGGGGCTGGGATCTCCCTTAGAAGCCAAGGACTGGCCACGACTCTGCTCCCTGTGCCTCTGGAGAGCACCAGCTTTCCCACATCCTCCGAGATGCAGGGAAGGGGCGCAGAAGCAGAGATCGCCACCCCAGGACACAAGGCTGAGTCTGCAACAGGCATGGGACGTCCCGGAACTGCTGGGCAGTGGAGCCCGGGAAAGGGAAGCACCACTCATTTCTATCTCGAAAGCTACGAGGAGCACTTTGTCACTCTGTAACTTCCCCAGACTTTCTCATTCTGTCAATCTCTGCTTCCCTGCAGTCAGCATGGGTAAACTCCCCCCAAATTAAAGGGACAGTCACAGAGGTCTGTGTGTGTGTGTGTGTGTGTGTGTGTGTGTGTGTGTGTGTGTGTGTGTGTGTGTGTGTGTGTGTGTGTGTGATGGGGAATGAGAACAGTGGGGGTGGAAGTGGCCCCCTCATGTGCACGAGCTCCTTCCGAAGTCCCGCAGGCCCCAAGCAGTGTGTTCATATGGTCACAGGTTTTAGTAAAATTTGCTGTAGTTAGATATTTTTATACTCTTTGACTTGATGGCCCCTGAATTCTAGAGGCTTAGTCTCATTAAAACCTGGGTAGGAGGCCAGAAGGAAGAAAACTGCCATTTAGTGACCACCTACTACGTACCTCTAAGGTGCCAGGCCTTTCACACATCACCTCCATTGAATCTCCCATCCGCCCCCCCTCGGGAAGGTGGTTCCTGCTGTTATTATTCTCATTTTACAGGCAAGGCAGGTGAGTCCTGAGAGGCTAAGGGACTTGCACAAGTTCCTACAGCCAGTGAGAGACAGTTTTAAGTCAGATCTGCTTAATTCCAGAGGCCAAGGAAAGCCTCTGAGAGGAGGTGACATTTGAGTTGAGACCCGAATGAGAAGGAGCCAGCTCTGCATAGTTCTGAGGGAAGAATTCCGGGCAGCAAGTGCAAAGGTCCTGAGGTAGGAAGGAACCAGTTATGTTCAAGGAGCATGGGTATCTATCTCGTGGGGTAGTCAGGGAGGCAAGTGAGATGTGGAAAATCTTTATGAGCATAAGGAGTTATTAAATTAATCTCCAGCCTTGGAGACAACTGCCCCAGCCTGCAGATACCCCTGTTTCTCAGTCCTGGGGATCATGGAACATGGAGGCCTCCTATTCCCTGAAGTTCTGCTGAGATTCTCCATTGTTCCATGGGGAAGAGGAGGATGGGGCTGTGGAGAAAACTAGAAACCAGGAAAACAGGAGAATTCTGGGGAGAACTGTCTATAAATACCCAGCTGCTCTTTTGAAATCAGCAGTGTGGCATTTTTAAGCTGGTCCGATACCTCCTTCAGGGAGCTATGCTTCTAGCACACGAGGAGGATGAGGAAGACAGCATGGGGGAAAGGAGAAACTGCCACCCACCGAGGGCGACTCTCCATCAGGTGCTGCCCTGAGCACCTGCCCAAGTGAGGTCCGGGGAGTCACACACACAGGGCTGGAACCGGAACCTGCCAGTTCCGCGCCTGAACCACTGCTCACCACAGCCCCTGAAGCTCCCTTGGGCCCCAGATGCGCCTCTCCGGCTCCCTGGGACCTACCTGACCAGGAGGTGGAGCGGCGGCTGAGGCTGAGCCCGTGCAAGCAGCGCTCCAGGGCGTGCTGGATGCGGTCCTCCGTGCACGTCGTGGCCCCTGGCTGCATCCTGAGTCATCGCCTGCATGGGGGACAGACGCTGGTCAGCCTGGAGAACCCCGGACTCGAGAAGCACGTGGCCTAGCAGGGCAGCTGGCAGAGACAGCGGGCACTCACAGCCGGTGCAATCAGCCAGCTGCCTCCAGGGCTGGACCGGCTCCTGGGCTCCTGGCGGTGCCGCTCAGAACGGCAGGACCAACGGCACAGGCTACGAGAAGTGAGGGGTGGCGGGGGGAGTGGAGAGGTGCGGCCCTCCCCCCCCCACCCCAAGGCAGGGGTGAGCGGCTGCAACAGCCCAGGGAGTGCCCGCGGCGTGACCAGACCCCAGTGCTGGGCAGGAGGACTTCAAAGGAAAAATCAGGATCACGTGGGGGGGGGGACTTTCTCTGAATTTCCAGGCCTGTGTGCCCCACCCCTCAGGGATGCCCAGGGAGCCTGTTCCTGCTGACAAGGTCACAGAGCTCCCCGCCCGTGTGCCGGGGGCTCTGATGCTGGGGCCCGGCAGGGGCTGCCTTCACACGTGCCACACCTCCACCCCGCCACACCCTCTGCTTGGGTGCCCAGGCCACAGGCCCCTGGTCCTTTTCTGCCCTCACCTCCACTTTGGCCATTTTTCTTTGCTGTCTCTGAGGCTTAGCGATGTTACCAGTTATTCAAAGACCTTGCTCGGCTCGGTCTTTCAAAGAACCCCCTTCTGGGAATTCCTCTGGGAACTCCCTGGCGGTCCAGTGGTTAGAGGACTCCACGCTCTCACTGCCGAGGGCCCGGGTTCAATCCCTGACTGGGGAACTGAAATCCCACAAGCCACGCGGCACAGCCGAAAAAAAAAAAAAAGAACCCCCTTCCTTCCCCCGTCCTACTGAGGAGAGAGCCGGGGTGTTTAGCTCAGGCTGGAGGGCTGCTGAGGACGAGATCTAAGAAGGGGTTTTAGCACTAGGTGGGGAACCATGCCAAGGGCCACATTCTGAGAGCCTCCAGCAGGGCCAGCCCAGCTTCACAGTGATGTGTCGGGGCTCCTGGGTCCCTCAGGAAGCTGTGACAGGTAGTGCAGTGCAGCAAATAAGCCTGGCCTCTGGCATCAACAGACTTGGATTCAGATCTCAACTCTGGTATTTGCTAGCCATGTAAATGGGCAATTTCTTTAAACTTTTCTGAACCTCAGTTTACTGATCTGTAAAACGGGTGTGACGATGGTACTAACCCCCCAGGGCTGTTGGGAAGATTAAATGCCACAGTGGATGCGCTGAGCGAGCTTTCAAGACACGAAAGCTGGGACTTCCCTGGTGGCACAGTAGTTAAGAATCCGCCTGCCAATGCAGGGGACACGGGTTCGAGCCCTGGTCCAGGAAGATCCCACATGCCGCGGAGCAGCTAAGCCCATGCGCCACAACTACTGAGCCTGCACTCAGGAGCCTGTGAGCCACAACTACTGAAGCCCGTGCGCTTAGAGCCCGTGCTCCGCAACAAGAGAAGCCTCCGCAATGAGAAGCCCGCGCACCGCAATGAAAAGTAGCCCCCGCTCACCACAACTAGAGAAAGCCTGCGCGCAGCAACGAAGACCCAACACAGCCAAAAATAAATAAGTTTAAAAAAAGAAAACAAGACACGAAAGTTCTCCTGTTACAGTCTTTGCCACAAGCCCACTTTCCCTTGGGAATTTCACTGCATTCACCCCTTCCAGGCAGATCCTCACGGCTGGCTGGTCAGGCCAGGTCATAGAAGGAAGTCGAGGAAGCAGTGGTCCAGCTCTGTGGAACAGGGGATGGACCAGGAAACCACAAGCAGAAGCACAGAGCTCAGAGCTGAGCCATGCAAACGACATGCAAAGAGCTAGGAAATCCTACCCTGGACCCAGCAGGCAAAACCTCCCACTTCCCCAGCCAGGGAGGAACCAGGCACCCAGAGAAACAGAAGCCCTTTGTGAGCTGCCCAGCATCACTTCACTTCGGTGATATCCCTGGGATGGCATGCGGGTGGGCACACGGAAAGCAGCACGCATGCGTTCATTCTTCCATGGATTTACTAACCCCTTACTATGTGCCAGGCACTAAGGACACAGCAGTGAATGAAGCAGGCGTGCCCCGTGGTAGGAGACAGAGACAGGGAACGATCTAACAGACAAAGAAAGAGGTCACGGCAGAGGGGGATATACGCTGAGAAGAAAGTGATGGTGCTGGGAGGGGGCCGAGTCGGGGGGCCCCCTCCAGGTCGTTGGGAGGTCAGGAGAGCCTCTCAGAAGGGACATTTTAGCTGGATGAGGAGGCCAGGAGAGAAGTGAGGGGGAAGAATGTTCCAGAAAGAGGAGGTAGCAGGTGCAAAGGTCTGGGTGCTGGAATGGACCTGCCAAGGGCTGAGACCTGGAGCACAGGGCCCAGGACGGACCAGCCCCCCAGGTCACCCACCTTCCTGCGGCTGAGGTGGCAGACTGAGATCAGAAACACTTTCACTGGTAAGTCAGGACCATGGACCTTGGGTGTTTCCATTAGTGGCACCTGGATGTCCAAAGACATCCTTGGGCCCTTCTAGGGCAACTTTCATGGTCACCTTAGGGCCTTCTGTGTGCCAACTCTTTGTGTGCAGTCCAGACAGGGGGTCTGTGGACCCTGAGCCACACCAGGCAGACGTCAGGCCCCTCCTCCCTGGGGGTGCCGGTGCCCAGCATGGATGCGTGTCCCTGGGCATGCACACTCAGGATGCGGCCTCGCCCTTCTGCCTGCAGTGGCCACCCAAGTGCAAGCCCCTCTCGAGCTCGGTCCTGTGCAGGCTCAGGGCTGACGGCACCCACTGGAGGAGCTAGAAGACCAGGCACCTTCAAAAGGATGAGTTTGGAGCGTGAATGGCTGGCCCAGACGTCATCAGCAGGCCTTGGTTCCCACAGGTTGATTCCTCCCCAATCAGCCCCCGGGGAGGTGCTCTGAGGAGGAGCTAAGGGGCAGCCCCGGGGCGGGGCGGGGCTGGGAGAATCAACGCCAGAAAAAATCGACTAGGATATAAAGCAGGACTTCCGAAATCCCAAATGGCAGGCGAGGCCCAACTCGTAAGCACAGAAGGTGCTCAACGACCCACCTGCTAAAGAGCTAAGAGTCACCGTGAGCTGTCAGGGACGGGGGCCGGCAACCACGCTGGGGGGCTTGACGGGAGGTACGGGTCCAGAACTGGTACAGCTGCCCACTCCCCAACCCCCGTCAATACAAGAGGACTGGGAAGAGAGGAGGGTTTGTCGACCATTCCAGAGGGTCCTCCTTTCTCTCCCCAAGGCCAAGGGCAGAGGGGCTTAAAGAGAATCCCTTATTCAGACGGGACACCTGCCAGGAGGGGATGCTGCCATTTTGTTCTCAGCTCACTCTCTATCCAGCCAGCAAACGTACTTCCGGGCTACTTGGGAGCCATGGGAGGCCTAAGAGGAGCGGAAGGGGCGGCTGGCAGGCTCCCTGCTGGGTAAGGCAAAGATGTGAGCTCCTTGCAGAAGGGTGGGGGTGGCGGTACATACTCGGATGAAAAGCTAGACTTGAGCTGTTTTGTTGATTCTTCACCTGGAGGGCCCCCAGCCGGGTGAGGGAAACGTAGCAGTAAGAGGCCGAAGGTTGGACCACCTTTGGGGGAAGCTGGAGGGAGCGTGGGCACTCTGTGGCACAGAGAGGTTAAACAACTTGCCTAAGGTCACACAGCTAGGAGGTGGCAACGCGGGGAGTCTGGCTCTGCCTGCCGCTCGGCACAGTCAGATGCAGTTACCGGGAGACAAATAAAACTAATTCATGTTTCTACCCCAGCGAGTGCAGGCTCAATTAAGCGAGTGCAGGCGTTCCCAGTTGCCGGGAATCTTGAGCCCGCCATGTCTGTCTATGCCAGCTGTCCACTGCAGCCCTGCCTCCTCCAGCAAGAGGACCAGGGCCCACAGAAGCAACAATCTAGGCTGGACCGGGCGATGACCATGGTGGCTTGAGGGGCCCAGTCATTCTGTAGCTCAGAGCGAGGGCTGAATCCTGTGAACTAGGTTTGAAGATCCCTCTTCCCAGTCCCTGCTGCGACAGACAAGTTGGCTGTGTCACAAAGCAGGAATGAGTCACCCTGCCCTATTGTGTCGCAGTGTAACTGATACAAAGGCAAGATGCAAATGAACATCCTCAGCCGACATCACTTCTGCTGCAGCCCTATCCTTAGAGCAGTGTCCTGGGGCTGCTGCGAGCAGCCTGCACAGGCTAAAGGCTGCCCCCCAACACCCGCTCCAGTGCCCGTGGCCCACGCATCTTCCCTTCTCTGGGCCCCGAGCGACTTTCCCATCTCCTGGCCTCAGTGTCCTCTGCTGTCCATTGGAGACGATCAAGACCTTATCCTCGGGCACTGGGCAGAGTTCCCCGTGTGCCCCCCCTCCCTGGCATCCTGAGGCCATCTAGAGCTTGCCCTGGGTCTTCAGAGAGGCTGGACTTGCCCAGGGCGCTGGGCTGTGGGAGCCGAGGGACGGGAGCCTGGCCGGGGATCCTCAGCTGAGCTGCCCTGGGGGTAAACCCAGCACCCCGTGGCTCGCCCTCTGGCACGCTCATTTCTGTTTGATGAGTCAGTCATCAGCCGCTTCTGGTGACTTGTCAGCAGAACCCCAGTGGCTTTGGGGTGGAGATGAATGGGGAAGAGGTGGCACCTCTCCCTCCCCAAGGATGATGCCTTTTCTCAAAGCCTTGGTGGGCAAGGCCTGGTTTCCCCTGGCATTCCCCTCCCAACCCCCATTGCCACCTTACTAAAAGGAGCTCGAGTTGTGAAATTCCAGCTGCTGCCAGGAATGGGAATGCCCCCCGCCACAGTGGGGTAGCGTTGAGACATTCAACAACGGGGCCTGCTGCCACCTCCAACTTCCTCTTCTGAGCCAGTAAGGATGAGTCCTACTGGGGACCCTGAACAGGACAGTGAGTCCTGGAGCTGGAGGGGGAGGGGGTTGGGGGAAGGGGGTGCCCAAGGGCAGAGGGAGACCGCCTCTTCACACGTTGACATGACCTGTGATGCAAGACAGGGGTCATCTCCCCTCCTGGGCAGGACTAGTCAGAGGGGCAGGGCCTGCCTGGGTCCAGCTTCCTGATGCAGCCCCCCATGCAGCTGGGAAGAAACCTTCTTTTCTTGGGGGACTTTGTGCAAAACAGCAGAACTGGAGGGTCCACATCTCCTAGGGAGGGAAGTATGGGCCAGGGTCTGGCGGCACCCAGCACTGCTTCCTTGGTGTTCTGGAATATTCCAGGCCCATGCTTTGAAGACTGAGTCCCACAGGTGGACGTAAGAGAAGCACTAAGGCATGTGGTCCTGCGCTGACCCCACTCGCTTCAGTCCTGGGTCACTCCTCCCTCTCTCCCTTCCTATTGTCCTCTGTGGCTTGACGTCCCTTCTCGGTCACCACTCTCCTCCTCGTAAGGCAGAATCTCTTCTACAAACTAATTTTGTAAATTTTCATTTCTAATACAGGAAGGATACAGCAGAAACCAAAGAGACTAAGGTGAGATGGGGGGAGGATAAGGGAATGAGATGGGGGGTGAGGAGGTGCAGCGCTTTTCTGGGGATACCTTCATATACGGCTTTGACTCTTAGAACCATAGCAATATTTTACATACCCCAAATGAAATAAATAAATCGACCAGGATATGGGGAGGCACGGGGGACAAAAATGGGAAACAAACAACAAATTAACTGCACTATAAATGATTAGCATAACCACATTGAAAGGAATGGGGAATACAGGAACTAACTTGAGTAACTTTGGAAAGTAGTATTTTCACTGGATACTGTAAGGCTAAAGACAAAAAGAACCACATACAAATACTGAGTTCTAGTTACTAAATCTGTTTCTTATAGGGATGTGGGTTAAAAATCCTGCAACTTCTTCATGTGTATGCTAGGACTGAACAAGTAAGTAAACAGATCACAGATAATGAGAGCCAGTTTCTCACTGCTGGAGAAAGAAGGAGAAAGAAGTTACAGATAAGGAAAAAGGAGAAGTCTAGAATGAACCACCTTATGGTGTTGGACTGGAATTGGAGAAATCAGTATCAACTCATGGTTTTTCATGCATATTCAGATAGATACACATAGAAGTGAAAAAAAGATGTCCATGAGCTTGGATTAATATGCATACATATATTTTCTAGCTCTGTCTGCGGAGAGAGCCCAGAAACAACGACTTCCCAGTAACAATGAGCACACCTAGTGCCCAGACCCTCGTTTCTAAATATCATTCTCCAATCAAAGGAACCAGGGCTCCTTAGAGAAATGGCTGACTCTAGGACTGGGACAGGAAATATAGAAGTTAAACCTGAAGACCTGGAACATCTTGTAGAGACAGAAAATAAGTCAGTACTTGAAAAAGGATGGGGAATGTCAAAAGGACATGGGAGCCAGCTTAAAGGAGCTTCCAATGGCCAAAGCCAGGACAATTTGAACAACTAAATAATGAAAGTGTTGGATTATAATTCATAGGATACAATAAATACCCGTGAGTCTACACTACTGTCATAAATAATAAACTAAAAAAAGTAAATGGAGGGGAAGGGACAGGTCTTCTTTACAAAAGAATTCCAATTAGTAAACACGGGAGGAATGAGAGAAATACAAAATGACCATTAGACAAACACCACGGTAATAATTACTGCAGGCAAGATCCACCAATGGACGCTAAAATCTGTGAGTGAAAATCTGAGAGAAAATGAGAGATTTCATGGTCTCAGAGTATTTCCCCCAAGAAACTGATCAATTACAAAATTAAAGAAAACAATAACTTCACAGTGGAGAAATCCAGCACTGCCTTAACTTCATGACCAAACTTAATAGCACCAATAATAAGACATATCAACATCACATATCCCCTGATATCCTGATATGCTGCACTGAAAGGGACATAACATCACTTCTGTGGGATTCTTGCCAACAATTCCTAACCACATAATCTAATCATGGGAAATCATTCAAAACTGAATGGAGAGAAATTCTATAAAATAACTCATCAGTAACTCAGCAAAGAGTCAAGGTCATAAAAAATAAGGCAAGACTGAGGAACTGTCACAGACTGGAGGAGACTAAGAAGACTCAAAAACTCAAAAAAAATGCAACGTGGGATCCTGGACTGGATTCTGGAACTGAAAGGGGAGGTTAAGGGAGACACTGGCTAAAATCTAAATAAGGATTTGTACCAATGATCATTTCCTGGTTTGGATAACTGTACAATGTCATATAAATTGTAACATTAGGGGAAGCTTGGTGAAGGGTATATACCTGGATCTATATAACCCTTCATATAGTTACATAGCCTTATATACCCTTTCTGTATCTTTCCAGGTGGTTATCCAAAGTTTCACTGCCCTTCATGAACTTGATTTAATTGCTATTTAATGAAGAGTCACAGTTCCTAATTACTGGTGGGTGGACCAGTACAGATCTGGCTGCCTCAAAATCCCCTAACCCCATGTTCCTAAACTGGGGTTGAGAATCTCTGGGGCTTTTAGAGGGTCTCTGAGGGCTTTCTGGAAGAATGCTTAAACCATATTTTCATTTCGATGGCAATCTAGGAAAAGTTAGTAGTTAATATATTCTGGAATATCTACGACCAAATGTTACATAAAATGTTGACGTATTTGCGTCTATCACCAAGTTGGTGTCCCCTAAAAGGACAGGGCATGCCAGGTGTGTTCCTGGGGTCTGCGAGAGCTGCAGGTTGAGCAGAATGAGTTAATAAGTGGAAAATGTTTAGATTAGTGCCTGGTACATAATAAGCATTCAATAAATGCTATCTATTAGCTATTGGGGTGCCTCCTTAACGTATACATTTCAACTCCAGGTGGCTTTGAGATCAGGCCAAGAAATAAAACACGCCCTGGATGACTGATGCATAGTAACGTTTTCTATTTTACAAATACACTCACACCCGTATCCCCACCACACACATGCTAGGCTATACACTATAAGACTGGGAAAGCACCTTAGAGACCATCTAGTGCAACTCTCCCATTCTACAGATAGGAAAATGGAGGCTCCAAGCAATGAAGGACTTGTTCAGATTAGAAAGTGGCAAATCTCATAAGATCCAGCAATCCCACTGCTGGGCATATACCCAGACAAAACCATAATTTGAAAAGATACATGCACCCATATGTTCATAGCAGCACTATTTACAATAGCCAAGACATGGAAACAACCTAAATGTCCATCGATGGATGAATGAATAAAGAAGATGTGTATATATACAATGGAATTTACTCAGTCATAAAAATGAACGAAGTCATGCTATTTGCAGCAACATGGATGGACCTAGAGATTATCATACTAAGTGAAGTAAGTCAGAAAGAGAAAGACAAATATCATACGATATCACTTATATGTGGAATCTAAACAGATTCACAGATAAAGAGAATAGATTTGTGGTTGCCAAGGGGGAAGGTAGTGGGGGAGGGATGGATTGGGAGTTTGGAATCAACAGATGCAAACTAATATATATGGAATGGACAAGCAACAAGGTCCTACTGTATAGCACAGGGAACTATATTCAATATCCTGTAATAAGCCATAATTGAAAGGAATATGAAAAAGAATATATATATGCATAACTGTATCACTTTGCTATACAGCAGAAATTAGCACAACGTTGTAAATCAACTATATTTCAATAAAATAAATTTTTAAAACAGAAAGTGGCAAATCTATAACTAGAATCTGAGTCTAGAACCCCAGGACAGTCATGGCAGCCTCTGGCTTGGATGAGAATCAGACACCACTGCCCGGCAGTGAGTGACCTCAGCTCCTCTCCTCAAGATTAATTTTAAATACTTTTTCAAATTTCTTCCAGAGTTTTTGGGCTGTGGAGGTATTCAACTTCTTCACATGTCAACTTTGTAAATTTAGGTTTTCTGACAGTATCATTCGTTTCAGTCAGATTTTAAAATTTCTTAGCAAGAATCTGGATCTAGAATTCCTATATAATTTTTTTAGATATTTATTTATCTTATTTATCTATTTTGGCTGTGCCAGGTCTTAGTTGTGGCACGCGGGATCTTTAGTTGCGGCATGCGGACTTCTTAGTTGCGGCATGCGTGCGGGATCTAGTTCCCCGACCAGGGTTTGAACCCAGGCCCCCTGCATTGGGAGTGCGGAGTCCTACCCACTGGACCACCAGGGAAGTCCCTGGAATTCCTATATACTTCTTTAAGTTACTTTTTAATCTTAATCTGAATGTTGTAACATCATGTCTTCTTTTAAAATACAGATAAAATATTTGCGTTAAATATTTTTATGCTGCATCACAATTCCTGAAATGATTATTTTTTTGAAATTTACAGTAAACATCATAACTATGATAATAATAGCTTTTTCTGGACAGTGGTTTTAAGTTTCATTTATTTCATTGCTTGCTGTTTTGTACCATGTCATCCCTATTTAAGAGTTCTTTATTTTAATTCATTTCTTGCTCAGCCAGGGTATTTCGAGTAACTCCAAGAACAGTGTGAGGGTGAAGTACTTTCTGAGACTTCATGTGTCGTGTGTTATTCACGGAGGCTCACTATGAATTACAGCTTTGCCAATTATAGATTTGGCATAATTCATCATTTTTCCACCCTCAAAATGTTTATAGAAAGCCAAAATAATCCACTGAAAAATGGCTCTCACAAAGAAGAGAATTAGGTAAGGTGGCTGGATACAAATTAAAATAGAAATTAATATCGTTCAGTCATACAGACGAAAAGTAGAAATGGTGTTGGAAAAAATAGACCCACATACATAACAACAAAAAGAATAAAAGAAGAGAAAATAAACTTTTAAAATCTGCAGGATTTTAATGAAATAAAACTTTTGAGGGACATAAAGGAAGGCAAATAAATGGAAATGCACACCCTGTTGGTAGACAGTTAGATTCAATACCATAAAGAATTAATTCAAAATGAATCAGAGACCTAAACATAAAGAGCTTAACCTACAAAACTCAGAAGAAAACAGGAGGAAAGCTTCATCACATTAGATTTGTCAATGATTGCTTGGAAAAGACACCAAAGCACAGGCAACAAAAGAAAAAATAGAGAAACTTGACTACATCAAAATTTAAAACTGCATCGAAGGAAACAATCAAGAGAGTGAAAAGGCAACCTAAAGAAAGGGAGAAAATATTTGCAGATCATATGTCTGGCAAGGAGGTAATATCCAGAATATATAAAGAACTCCTACAACTCAACAGCAACAAAGAAACCCAATTAAAAAATAGTCAAAGGGCTTCCTTGGTGGCACAGTGGTTGAGAATCTGTCTGCGGGGACATGGGTTCAAGCCCTGGTCTGGGAAGATCCCACATGCTGAGGAGCAACTAAGCCCGTGCTACTGAGCCTGTGCTCTAGAGCCCGCGAGCCACAACCACTGAAGCCCACGCACTTAGAACCCATGCTCCACAACAAGAGAAGCCACTGCAATGAGAAGCCCGCGCACCTCAATGAAGAGTAGCCTCGCTCACTGCAACTAGAGAAAGCCTGCTCGCAGCAACAAAGACCCAATGCAGCCAAAAATAAATAAACAAATAAATTTATTAAAAAAAAAAAAAAAAAGGTCAAAGTGGGACTTCCCTGGTGGTCCAGTGGCTAAGACTCCGCACCCCCGATGCAGGGGGCCCGGGTTTGATCCCTGGTCAGGGAACTAGATCCCGCACACCGCAACTAAAAGACCCTGTGTGCCGCAACTAAAGATCACTCATGCCGCAACTAAAGAACCCGTGTGCTGCAACTAGGACCCACTGCAGGCAAATAAAAAGAAAAATGGTCAAAGGACTTGAATAACCATTTCTCCACAAAGATATATAATTGGCCAATAAGCACATAAAAAGATGCTCAACATCTCTAATCATTAGGGAAATGCACATTAAAACCATAGTGAGGTACCACTGCACACACATTAGCATGGCTATTATGAAAAACAAAATAAAACAGAAATAAGTGTTAGTGAGGATGTGAAGAAAATGGAACCCCTGTGCACCGCTGGTGGGAATGCAAAATTGGGGAGCCACTGTGGAAAACAGTATGGTGATTCCTCAAAATATTAAAAACAGAATTACCACATGATCCAGCAACTCCACTTCTTGGCATATACACAAAAGAATTGAAAGCAGAGACCTGAACATATTTTTATACACCCATGTTCACTGCAGCATTCACAACAGCCAAAACGTAGAAGCAACCCAAGTGTCCATTGACAGATGAATGGATAAACAAAATGTGGTCTATACATACAATGGGATATTATTCAGCCTTTAAAATGAAGGAAGTCCTGTTACATGCTCCAACATGGATGAATCTTGAGGACATTATGCTAAGTGACATAAGCCAGTCACAAAAAGACAAATACTGTATGATTTCACTTCTATGAGGCACCCAAAGTAGTCAAATTCATAGAGACAGAAAGCTGAATGGTGTTGCCAGGTTTTGGTGGAGAAGGGAACGGGGAGTTGTTTAATGGGTATAGAGTCTTAGTTTTACAAGATGAAAAGAGTTTTGTAGGCTAGTTCCACAACAATGTGAAAAACAATACTACTGAACTGTACACTTAAAAACAGTTAAGGTGGTAAATTTTATGTCATAAGTATTTTATCTCAATTTTTAAAAAGAGTAAAAAAAAAGAAGAATTAATCAACATCTTTGTGATATTACGTAGGAACGTCAATTCTCTATCAGTTTCAGCCTAGAGAACAGGAGGTAAGGAAAGAGGACAGACTGCCTAATACAGGGTGGCCGGTCCATGTCAGGTCCTGGGCTGGGTACTTCCACTTGATTGTCTAGTTTTGCTTTTTTTTAATAGATTTATTTTATTTATTTACTTATTTTTTTGGCCGCATTGGGTCTTTGTTGCTGTGTGCGGGCTTGCTCTAGTTGCGGCGAGCGGGGGCTACTCTTCGTTGCGGTGTGAGGGGTTCTCATAGTGGTGGCTTCTCTTGTTGCAGAGCACAGGCTCTAGGTGCGCAGGCTCAGTAGTTGTGGCACACGGGCTTAGCTGCTCCGCGGCATGTGGGATCTTCCCGGACCAGGGCTCGAACCCGTGTCCCCTGCGTTGGCAGGCAGATTCTTAACCACTGCGCCACCAGGGAAGCCCCTGATTGTCTAGTTTCATGACCATAATGACCCCATGACATACTCTCAGTTGTGTACAATTCCTGCAGTTCAGGGAGGGTGTGACATTTATTTGGCCAAATTCCTGGGGTCATAGTTCTTATGGCCTGAGCTGGACGCACATCCTAACTTGGCCTGACTCCCAAAGCCCACGTTCTCACCTACACCAAGTTCACAGGAAGTTATATCTACTGTGTTCTAGACACCCAAAAGGCTGAGTATGCGGTTTCACCTCGGTGTTATCATTTGAGGCTTCCCGGGAAGACACCTTGCACAAAAATTGCCTCAATCCTGTCAGTGATTCAATCTCCCTGGGTTAGGGCGGCTCACTTCCTTTGTCCTAGCTTATTTTTCAAGATATAAGATTCCTGGAGGGACATTTAACTAACAAACAGGTCTGTGACGGCAGTGACAGTGGCTAGTGGGCAGTGGAACGACTCCAGGGCCAGGAGAGGTAGGACATGTGAAAAGGTGGGTGGTGATGGCGTGGGACGGTAGGGAGCGGATGAAGCAGACGTGTGGAAAATGGGAAGGAGAAAGATGCTAACACGTATGCGTGTTAGATTGAAAGACAACGGGAGGCATCATGTTGCCTTTGTATGTAATAATTATAATAACAGCAGCTAATGCTAATTGAGGGCTTACTATGTGCCAGGCACTGTCTCGGTGCTTTCTATGAATTAACTCATTCAACCCATATGAGGTAGACGCTCTCTTATCTCCATTTTCCCATTTTACAGATGAGAAGACTGAGGCACAGAGCATTCTATCAGCTGGTAAGTGAGGCATGTCCTTTCTTGGCAAGACCTAGGCAATTTAGCTTCTCTGTGTACATAAAGGAAACCATAATGGAGCCAGAGGTGGGCAAAATGAAATTACTGCCAAGATGGGGAACCAGAGAAAGACTATAAGAATTTACCAGGATATAAACTCCAGGCAGCAACCAAATTCTACGGGCCCCTGGGCCAAACCACGGGCACCTGGCACTGGAGGCTGTTTAATCTCGCCACCTTTCAAATTTAGAGCCTGTCTTGTTTGCCAGCAAATGCTCACAGAGTAATAAAGCAGCAAATGGATGCAAATGTAGAAACTCCAGAAAGGCCAATTACACATATACTGGCAGCTTTCTGATTTTTTTGGATGTGGAAAAAGATTGTGGTTCTGACAAACTGCATTCGTTATAGCTGCTCACTTTCTGCAGAATCATTTCCAGTTTGTGAGACAACAAGAATATTTCATAGTTTTGGGCAAAGAAGATTTTATGGAGCACTGAGACTTCCAGATAGATGCTTTGCCATTGGAATAAATTTGAGACAGACTGTCTAATTCACGATCTCTGACCTTGACTATCGTTTCCTCCCTCCCAGAGTGAAGACGGTTCACCATCCATCTTCCCTCCATTAATCCAACAGCAGGTGATTGCTCTCAGACACCAGCATGTCCATCTTCTTTAGTCTCTTTTTCACTCTCTTTCAGCTCTTGCCCAGTTATATAAAAAGAATCTATCGCCTTCTCTCTCTCTCTGTCCCATTCATGAATACCATTTATTAGCTCTGGCCAGGCTATAATGAGGTGCCCCAACCCCTCCCCCAACCGTAGGCGGTGTCTGAGAAAGCCCAGTAGGGAGCCAGGAGTTCCATGAACACTGGCAGTGATAAGCCCCCTTCCACCTTGCAGTCTCAACGGAGACCACTGGGATGCCTGGATGTCCAGCCCCACCAGACAGTAAAGAGCACTGCCCCCCACTCTGGGGTGGTGTCAGAGGAAGTGTAGTGAGAGTCAGGGCTTTCACTGCTGCCCAGCAGTAATGAGGTCACTTCCTCTACCCCATGGTGTCAATGGGGCAGTAATGAGGCACTCCTGTCCCTCCCAGCCAGGGAGGTATTGGTGGAGGCCTAGTGTGAAGCCAGAATTCCCACTCCATCCACCCAGCAGTAATAAGGAGCACCTCCTCAGTATCAGTGGAAGCTGAGAATGGAACCTGGATTTACACCCTCACCTGGCAGTAAAAAGGCAGTTCCCCCTCTCCATCCCCTGCCCCACTCTCCCTTTCAGGGACGTGTTGGAGAAACTCAGCAAAGCAGAGGTTTAAATAAGATCCAGAGCCTTAAAACTCTTATAACAAAATACCCCAAATGTCCAGATTTCAATAGAAAATAACTAGTCATATCAAGAATAAGGAAGATCTTAAACTGAATGAAAAAAGGCAATCAGTAGATGCCAACAGCAAAATGACAGATGGTTAAAAATATCTGAAAAAGACTTTCAAGCAACCATCATTTAAAATGCTTCAATGAATGACTATAAACACACGAAAACTAGAAAAGTCTCAGCAAAGAAATAGAAGACACAAAATAAGTACCAAACGGAAATTTTAGAACTGAAAAATATAATAACAAATAAAAAATTCAGTGGATGAGTTCAACAGCAGAATGGAGGGGACAGGACTTCCCTGGTGGCGCAGTGGTTAAGAATCTGCCTGCCAATGCAGGGGACACGGGTTCAATCCCTGGTCTGGGAAGATTCCACATGCTGCGGAGCAACTAAGCCCGTGTGCCACAACTACTGAGCCCGTGTGCCGCAACTACTGAGGCTGTATGCTGCAACTACTGAAGCCTGCATGCCTAGAGCCCATGCTCTGCAACAAGAGAAGCCCCAAGCCTGCGTGCAGCAACGAAGATCCAATGCAGCCAAAAATAATAAATTTAAAAAAGAATTACAAAAAAAAAAAGAATGGAGGGCACAGAGGAGAGAATCAATGAACTTGAACACACAACAATAACATTATCCAATCTGAACAACAGAGAGAAAATCAAATGAAGAAAAATGAACAGAGCCTCAAGGAAATGTGGGGCTATAACAAATAGGTTTAACATGCGTGTCATCTGAGTCCCACAGAGAGAAGACAGAGCTAAAAAAGCTACTCAAAGAAATAATGGCTGAAAACTTGGCACAATTTGGCAAAATGCATAAAACTACAGATTCAAGAAGTTGTATGAATCCCAAACAAAATAAAGCCAAGAAATACACACCAAGATACATCATAGTCAAACTTATAAAACCTAAAGACAAAGGAAAAATCTTGAAAGCAGCAAGAGAGGAACAACATCTTCTCTTAGACAAAAAATAATTCAAATGACAGTGGATTTTTTATCAGAATTCATGAAGGCCAAAAGGAATGGAACAGCATTTTTCCAAGTGCTGAAGGAAAAGAACTGTCAACCTAGAATCCTATATCCAGTACAAATATCTTTCAGGAATGAAGGGGAAACCAAAACATTCTCAGATGAAGAAAAACTAAGAGAATTTGTAGCCAGCATACCTACTCTAAAAGAATGGCTAAAGGAAATTCTCTAAACAGAAAGAAGATGATAAAAGAAAAATATCTTGCAATATCAGGATTGAAGAAAGAACGTGGCAAGCAAAAATCTGGGTAAATACAATAGACTTCCCTTCTCCTCTTGAGTTTTCTAAATTATGTTTGATGGTTGAATAACAACTTATAACACTTGTCTCATATAGTTCTAAATGTATGCAGATAATAAATAAATAAATAAATAAATAAATGCAGAGTAAATATTTAAGACAATTTTATAATAAATGGGAAAAAGGTAAAGGGGCCTAAAAAGAAGTAAGGTTTCTATACTTTATCAGAACTGGTAAAATTATGACATAATTAAACTGTGATAAGTTATGTATATAAAATGTAATATCTAGAGCAACCACTAAAAAAGATATATAAGAGATATATATAGAAACATTATAGATAAATCAAAACGATTTCTAAAAAAAAGTTCAAGTAATCTATAGAAAGGCATGGGAAAAACCCAGAAACAACAACAAAAACAACCACAAAACCAACGATAAAATAGGAGACTTAAGCCCTAACATATCAATAATTACTTAAATTTAATTGGGCTAAATATACCAATTAAAAGACAGAGATTGGTAGTGGATTACGAATCATGACTCAACTATTTGTTGTCTATCATAAACTCACTTCCAAATATAATGATACAGACAAGTTCAGAGTAGTAAATAGGTAAAGATATATCATTTAAATGTTTATCAAAAGGAAGCAGAAGTGGCTATATTAATATCAGATAAAGTAGACTTCAGAGGAAAGAAAATTACCACAGACAGAGAGGAATGTTATATAATGACAAAAAGGTCAATCCACCCAGAAGACATAGCAATCCTAAACGTGCTTTCATCAAACAAGAGTTACAAAATCTGTGAAGGAAAAAATGATAAAATGGAAAGGAGAGATTGACAAATCCATATACTTAGAGACTTCAACATCCCTCTCTCAACAACTGATAGAACAACCACATAGAAACTCAATAACACAATCAACCAACAGGATCTAACCAATTTATAGAACATTCCACCCAACAACAGCAAAATATACATTCTTTTCAATTATCCAGGGAACCTATACCAAGATAGACAATATCCTGGGCCATAAAACCAACCTCAACACATTTACAAGAACTAAAATAATACAGAGTATGTTCTATGACCACAATGAAATCAAACTAGAAAGCAGTAACAGAACTATACCAGGAAAATCTCCAAACACTTGAAAACAAAACACACATCTAAATAATCCATAGATCAGAGAGGAAGTCTCAAGGGAAATCCAAAAATTCATTGAACAGAATGAAAATGGATATACAACATATCAAAATTTGTGGGACACGGCTAAAGCAGTTCTGAGAGGGAAACCTACAGCAGTAAATACATACATTAGAACTAACATATGGCCAAGCGACAGCACTCCTGCACATTTGTCTCAGAGAAATGAAAACTTATGTTCACACAAAAACCTGCACGTGCATGTTTATAGCAGCTTTGCACATAATATCCCGAAACTGGAAACAACCCACATGTCCTTTAGTGAGCAAATAGTTAAACAAATGATGGTACATCTATACCATGGAACACTATTCAGCAATAAAAAGGAAACAATCATTGATACACACAAAAACCTGGATGCATTTCCAGAAAATTATGCTGAATCAAAAAGCCAAAGATTATCTAATGTATGATTCCATTTATGTAATATTTTTAAATGACAAAATTATAGAATGGCCACAGTCTGGGAAAAAATATTCACAATCCATATATCTGATAAATGACTTGTATTCCAGAATTGAACAAATAAGTACAGACACTTCACAAAAGATATCCAAATGGTCAATAAACACATGAAAATATGTTTATCATCATTAGTTATCCAGAAAATGCAGATTTCAAATCACAATGAGATTATACTATATTAGAATACCTAAAAGTAAAATGATTAACAATACCAAATTGGTGAGGATATAGGGCAACCATACATTATTGGTGTAACTACTCCGAAAATCAGCTTGGCAGGTTCATAAAGTTAACAAATACCTATGATTTTGACCCAATAATTCCACCTCTTTACCCAAAATAAATGAAAACACGTGTCAACAAAAAAACTTGTGCAAAAATGTTCATGGAAGCTTTATTCATAATAGCCCCAAACCGGAAACAACCCAATCCATGAATAGGTGAGTGAATAAACCTATTTGGTATATTCCTATAATCCATTACTACTAGGTGATGGAAGGAATTAAAAAGAGCAAACTACGAATGTGTGTAACAACATGGATGAATACCAAAAACGTGTTGTGCAAATAAGCTGGACCCAAAAAAATAAGATACTCTATGGTACCATTTACAAGAAGTTCTAGAACAGGCAAAACTAATCTTTGGTGAAATAAATCAGAATGGTAGTTGTCCCTGGAAGGTACAAGGAGAGACGACCAGGAATGGGCATGAGAGAACTTTCTGGGATGATGGAAATATTCTATATCTTGATAGGAGTTACAAATTTTCCGTAACCCATCAAACTGTACAATAAAACTTCTGCGTTTCACTGTATGTAAACCATACCCCAATAAAAATGTTTTTTTAAAGACTCACGTAATACATAAGTGTATAGAATAAACCTTGAAAGTTTTTCTTAGCCTGACCATCTACCTGCACCCCACTTTCCCCTGTCAAACACACACTCTCCACTCAGTTTGGCCTGTTATCCTTCCACTCTTGTTAATGCATTTACATGCCTACGTAACATACCCCATCCCCCCCTCCACACACATTTTCTTCTTACATACACAGCATCAGAGCATAGACGTTGTTCTATGCAGAATGGTCTCTGAAAAAGCACATCTGACTGTCGTTACCTCCCTGCCTCTTAAAGCTTTCTAATGGTTTTGCCTTGCCTTAGGACAAAGTTCGACCCCCTAACACTGCTTATAAGTCACCGGGCAGTCTGGGCCCTTCCTCCCTGGCCAGTCTCACACCCCTACCTTCCTTGTCCATTAGAGACTTCTTCCTGCCCGTGCTCCCTCCGCCTGAAACATTTCCACCATCCTCCTGCTTTTGATCTGGCTTTTTTTTTTTTTTTAACTGTATCTTTTTTTTTCCCCTCCTAGAGATTCTTTTTTTTTTTAAACTGAAGACTTACAATGTTGCATTAGTTACAAGTGCACAGCAAAGTGATTCAGTTATACATACATACATATCTATTCCTTTTCAGATTCTTTTCCGTTACAATATGGCTCTTAGGCTCTTAATACACATTCTTTTGGTCACTTCTTTAGGGAAGGCCTCCAGACTCCCAGGCTGGGTTGGGTGCCCACCCCCTCCCGCTCTGCTTCCCCTTCGCCTGCGCTGTAACTGTTTCCTCTGCTGGACTTTCAGCTCTGACGACAGTGGCTCGTCCACCATGCACTCGGTTCCAACCCCAGCGCCTGGCCCAAGACCCAGGCGGAGTCTCCCTGGACAGTTCGGTGAGTTTGCAAATGTGCTACAACCCAAAGCCCCACCCATGACGTTGTGACCCTAGGAGCAACAGGGGATATTCCTCAGGCCTCGAGGGGAAATTACACCTCTTGAAACTTCTCAATGAGTCAGTCCTGGGAGGGATGTGTTGATCGAGTCATTCTAGCCACCCACCGTGTGGGGCAAGTTGCCTCAGAGACCTGCTTCCTCCTGTATGCCTTCTGCCAGAGGCCAAAGGGAGAGACAGGCCAGAACCCAAGCTTTCCAGGAGCTGTTCCTCAGGCCACAGGGTACAAATACAGGACAATTTACGGTGCTATTAATTTCTTTCTTTCTGGACATTGTTCCCTCCCCTGGCTCTGTCCCCATGCTAATAAAGCAACCATCTTGGGGAAAGTTCGTGGCAGGAAAGTGTAAAACTCTGAGCTCCTGGACAGCTCCTGGCAAAATAGGTGGGGCTCAGAGCTGGATTTCAGCTGATGTAAGAAGATAAAGAAACGCTTATGTTTTTTTCTTCTTTTTATAAACTTTAATTTTCTTAGAGCAGTTGTAGGTTTACAGAAAAATTGAACAGAAAGTACAGAGAGTTCCCATATACACCCCTGCCCCCCTTCCCCCCCCCACCACCCAGGGTTTCCCCTATTATTAATATCTTCCATTAGTGTGGTATATTTGTCACAATTTATGAGCCTATATCGACACAACAGTATTACCTAGAGTCCACAGTTTGCATTAAGGTTCACTCTTTGTGTTGTACATTCTATGGGTTTTGCCAAACACAAAAATGTCATGTATCTACCATTATAATATCATACAGAATAGTTTCATTGCCCTAGGAATCCCCAGTGCTCTCATCCCTTCCCCTCCCTCCACCCCTTGACAACCACTGATCTTTTTACCATCTCTATAGTTTTGCCTTTTCCAGAATGTCACGCAGTTGGTATTTTACATTATGTAGACTTTTCAGACTGGCTTCTTTTACATAGTAATATGCATCAGAGGCTCCTCCATGTCTTTTCATGGCTTCATAGCTCATTTCTTTCTATTGTTAAAAGATATTCCATTCTGTGGATGTACCCTGGGTTGTCTACCCATGCACCTACCGAAGGACATCTTGGTTGCTTCCAATTTTTGGCAATCAGAATAAAGCTGTTATGAACATTCATGTGCAGGTTTGTAGGTGGGCATAAGTTTTCAGCTCATTTGGGTAAATATCTAGAAGCACGATTGCAAGACTTAGCATTCTAAGTCTTAACTTTCTAAGAAACTGCCAAACTGTCTTCCAAAGTAGCTGTGCTATTTTGCATTCCTACCAGAAATGAATCAGAGTCCCTGTTGCTCCACATCCCTGTCAGCATTTGGTGCGGTCAGGTTTTTGGATTTTAGCCATTCTAATAGGTATATACTGGTATCTCCTTATTGTTTTAACTTCCAATCCCCTAGTGATCTATGATGTCGAGCATTTTTTTTTTAAGGAATTCCTTTATTTTTATTATTTATTTATTTATTTATTTATTTTTGGCTGTGTTGGGTCTTCGTTTCTGTGCAAGGGCTTTCTCTAGTTGCGGCAAGCGGAGGCCACTCTTCATCGCAGGGTGCGGGCCTCTCACTATCGCGGCCTCTCTTGTTGCGGAGTACAGGCTCCAGACGTGCAAGCTCAGTCGTTGTGGCTCACGGGCTTAGTTGCTCTGTGGCATGTGGGATCTTCCCAGACCAGGGCTCGAACCCGTGTCCCCTGCATTGGCAGGCAGACTCTCAACCACTGCGCCACGAGGGAAGCCCCGAGCTTCTTTTTATATGCTTATTTGTCATCTGTTTATCTTCTTCAGTGAGCAGTTCAGATCTTTTGCCTACTTCTTAAATGGGTTATTTATTTTCTTTTGTTGAGTTTTAAGAATTCTTTGTACATTTTGGACATAAGTCCTTTATCAGATAAACATTTTGTAAATACTTCACTGTTTTTAATTTTAATGAAGTCCAACTCATCAAATTTTTCTTTCATGTATCATGCTTTTGGTATTATATCTAAACACTCATTGCCAAGGTCATCTAGGTTTTCTCTTGTTATCGTCTAGGAGTTTTATAGTTTTGCATTTTACCTTTAGGTGTATGACCCATTTTGAGTTAATTTTTTGAAAAGGTTTAAGGTATGTATATAGATTCATTTTTTTTTCTTTTGTATGTGGATGTCCAATTGTTCCAGCACCATTTGTTTAAAAACTATCCTTTCTCCATTGAATTGCCTTTGTTCCTTTGTCAAAAATCAGTTTATATTTGTGTGGGTCTATCTCTGGGCTCTCTATTCTGTTTCATTGATCTGTTTGCCTGTTCTTTCACCTGTATCACACTGTTTTAATTATTGTAGCTTTAGAGTAAGTCTTTTAGTCAGGTAGTTCAGTTCTCCTACTTCGTTCTTTTTCTTCAATATCGTGTTGGCTATTCTGGGTCTTTTCCTTTCCATATAAACTTTAGAATTAGTAATTTGTTGGAATTTTGATTGGAATGGCATTAAATCTATAGATCAAGTTGGGAAGAACTGGCATATTGAGCCTGCCTATCCATGAACATGGAATATCTTTCCATTTATTTAGATGTTTCCTTACTTCATTCATCAGAGTGTTGTAGTTTTCCTCATGTAGATCTTGTGCAAAAATTTTTGGTGCTAATGTAAATAGTGTTGTATTTTTAATTTCAAATTCCCATAGCTCATTGCTGGTACATAGGAAGACAATAGATTTCTCTGAATGAATTTTGTATCCTGCAACCTTCCCATAATCACTTATTAGTTCCAAGAGTTTCTTAATTCTTTGGGATTTTCTACATGGGCAATCATGTCACCTGTAAACAAAGACAGTTTTATTTCTTCCTTCCCAATCTGTGTAGCTTTTATTTCCCTTTTTTTTTTTTTTTTGTCTTGTTGCATTAGCTGTGACTTCTAGTACAACGGTGAATAGGAGGAATAAGAGGGGACAGCCTTACCTCATTCTTAATCTTAGGGAGAAAGCATCTAGTTTTTCACTATTAAGTATGATGTTAGCTGTAGGGTTTTTATAGATATTCTTCACCTAGTTGAGGACATTCCCCCTCTATTCCTAGTTTGCTAAGAGAACTTATCATGAATGGGTGTTAAATTTTGTTGAATACTTTTTCTGTATCTACTGATGATCATATGATTTTTCTTCTTTAGCCTGTCAATGTAATGAATTACATTAACTGATCTTCACATGTTGAACCAGCCTGCATACCAGGAATAAGTCCCACTTAGTCATAGTATATAATTTACATAACATAAAATTCATCATTTTGGAACTTCCCTGGTGGTCCAGTGGCTAAGTCTCCATGCTCCCAATGCAGTGGGCCCAGGTTCGATCCCTGGTCAGGGAACTAGATCCCACATGCTGCGACTAAGACCTGGTGCAGCCAAATAAATTAATTAATTAAATAAAACATTAAAAAAAATTCATCATTTTAAAGGGCACACTTCAATGGTTTTTAGCATATTCATGATATTGTATGCCCATCAACACGACCTACATCTAGAACATTTTTAACACCGCAAAAAGAAACCTCATATCTATTAGCAGTCACTCCCCATTCTCCTTTCCCCATCATCTGAAAACCACTAATCCACTCTCTGTTTCTATGAATTTCCTTATTCTAGACATTTCATAGAAATGTAATCATACAGTATGTGGTCTTTGGTATCTGGCTTTTTTCACTTTGCATGTTTTCTAGGTGCATCCATGTTGTAGCATGTAACAGTACTTATTCCTTTTTATGACTGAATAATATTCCATTGCATGGACGTGGTTATTTCTTAAATACTTCAATTTATGGACCAAGATTCACATTGGATACCTGGGGGCTCGCTGCTCCGAGTCCAGAGCAAAAGAAAAAGATGACAGGCATTATCCAGGTATACAGTTTTCCCTTCTGTATGAGGGATAGTAAGAAATGAACTCAGCTTGGAGTTTCCTCTGTAATAAAAAAGAATCCTGCTTGAGTCTCATGGGCTTGAATAAACCACTGCCACTACCCCCAGCTACTACCCACCATGGTTCCCAATGCCTGCCCGGCACTTGCACATGGAACAGTCCTTCAAGATAGACCTTCTTTTACCTCTATATACAATAAGGAAACTATAGGTCTGAGAGATAAAGCCACTTTCTCAGGGTCTGCAGCAAGGATGCCAACTCAGGTCTGCCTAACACCAAAGCCCTCCTCAGCTGTCAGGTAACACCTAGAATTTTTTTACCTAAATGCTCCAACAGTGGGTATCCTTAACCTCGTTATGCCCTAGACCCACTGGAGAAGTCTACAGGCCTCCCCGTTCAGAATAATGTTCTAAACTCAAAACGCACGAAATAAAATGCATGGGACTGCAGAGGAAATGAATTACACTGAAATATAATTATCAATTGTTTTCAGTAATCAGACTTTCAACATGGTAATATCTGTTCTTCTCATCACACATTAAATAACAAAATCCAGCAGTGGGTCTAATCATTAGCATCACTTTGAAGTAATAAAAGGCATAAGTGATGTTTGCAGTACATACAACAACTGCAAAGTGATAGGAAAACATCTGGATTTCTACTGGTGATCAGTTCACAGGTGCTACTGATAATGTAACTGGTTTGTTGCCTACATTGTTCACGGCAGGAAACACTCAACTTCAGTTAGAGGTGGGTGACAATAAAGATGTCACATCTTTCCCATCCAAGCTCACAGACCCCCTGGGTGAGAGTCTCTGCTCCCCAGAAGCTGTGGGACCCAGAGGAATGGGAATGTGGGCAGGAGAGGAGGGAGGGCCCACCCCTCCTGCCCCTGCCCCTGCTCCCCCCCTTCCAGAACCTGTTGTTGCCCTGGATGTTCAGGAGTCCCGGTGTGAGGAGGGGTTGCTTTCCCACCCACTCTCCGTCCCTAGCCCAGAATTCCTCAAAACCGCTTCTTTTCTGGGAAGCTCCCTAAACAGTGTTTCAGTTTCTTGGGCTGGTTCACATCTTAGTCTCTGTCTTACCGTTCGTATCTCTCTCCCGACAGTTTAATGCCTTTTTCAAACATCGCCCCTGAGAGGTTTGGGGAGTTTCTCATCTCTCACATAACATTTCTCATATGACTTCAGAAGGGCAGCCCCTAAGCTCGGTTCCCCCTGGAGAGGGGGAGGCCGCTGCTGCAGGCGTGGTGCAGAGGCACCGGGTGAGAACCCCGGGCAAAGCCCAGCCAGGGGGGCTCCCTGGGCAGAGAGGCCTCGCCTCGCGGGGCTGCCTGCGGAGCGGAGAACAGTGGTTAAGCCACATAACCTCTCTGGACCTCAGTTTCTCCATCCATAAAACGGGAAATGGGCCTCTCCATCATGGTACCTTACGGGGTGGGGAACAGACAGCAAGAAGGCTCGAGTACACCCCCAAGCCAAGCACCACCGGACATGCTCAGAGCTCACCCCTGACAAGATGAGACCCGGGAAAAACTCGCCAAGGGCCACCAAGAAGCAGCGGCACTTTCTGGCACTTTAACCAATGCTCAAAATGACCACAGGTCCCACCCCTGCATTTCTGAGACACAGGCAGGGAGGGGATGATCCGGGGCAAGGCCAGAGCCGGACCCAGACCTCCTCACCCCCTCCCGTCCCTCCTCTTTAATCAAGGCATCCAACCTGGGGCCCCTGGAGAGTCCCCTCCAGGCCTCTGTGTCCCCAGAGAGATAAAGTGATTTCCAAGGACACCTCCAGCTCCAGTCTGACCCAGGAGGGATGAAGGATTTCCCATCCCAGCCGCATTGCCCCCGTGTGTCAGCAGCAGGAAGCTGCCCCAGCAGGTCCCGGTGGGCAGAGACCACTCTGCTTCCTGTCTAACCACCATGATAAAGGTGGGGGACGAGGTAGGAGGAGACGGGCAGGTGTGGGGAGGCCAGACTCCCCAGAAGCACGTGCCCGAAGTTACATACATCAGCGAGATGCGGCACCTGTGTCCGTGCTTCCCTAGACCTGCCTCCTCCCCGCAGCAGTGCTTGGGGGTGGGGTGGAGGGTGGCGGCAGAAGGCGAGAGGGAGAGAGAAAGAGGATGCACAGGATGGGGAGGAATGTCAAGGAGGAGGCCTGGAGGGCCGGGTAGAGCGTAAATGCCCTTAAAACGTCCTGAGACTGAGACGGATGAAAGCGGTTCGAAAACAAAAACAAAAAGGGCAGAATGTACACCAGCAGCCCCAATGTTTCCTGTTTTTCTAACAAATCACCAATGACTTCCAAGAAAAGCAAGCTGTGCTGCGCTCGGCCCCGGGCACAGCCGCAGAATTTGCACATCTGGCTGTGCTTTGAGAGTGGTACCCGGGCACAGGATGTGGCAGAGCCACCCGAAAGGTCGCAGCTCGAGGACACTCGGAAGCGGGACGCTGCCTGGGAAACAGGGAAGCAGAAGATCCGTGGGGCTCAGAGGACCCTTTCGGAGGATGCACGTGGATGGGCTGCTCCCATGCAGGTCTGAATCCTTGAGAATTTCCGGTCAGGAGCGTGTGGGGCGTTGCAGGGAGCAGACAACTCAAGAGCCCCAGGCTGCCATCCCTCCCCCACCCTGCAGAGATCCCACTGAGCCCCACCAGAAACACCCCCCTCACCCCTTCCCCCCCAGAGGCAGGGCTGGGAAGGAGGCTACCAGTAGGGGTTGTGATGGAGGAAGGGGGACAGAAGTGCCCCAGCCTCCCTCTGCCTTCAGCCTTTACTCCTACTTGGCTACTACTCCAGTGGGTAGACCCAATCCTCAGGTCGACACCATACACATACATATTTTGCTGAACCATTTGAAAGTAAGGTGCAGGTTGCGGGTATCATGACAAATCACTCCTCAATACTAGATTGAACCATATTAAACGCGAGCAGATATCAGCAAGTTCCTATGGTTCAATCTAATATTTTAGCATGCATCCCTTAAGGACAAGGACATTCTCCGACCTGAGACCATTATCAGACTGAGCAAAAGAATGACAGTTACACAGGTTCGTCTGCTATGCCCCAGGGGTGTGGATACTCTTGCAGAGCACCTGCTCTGTGCCTGACTACCCACCATCCCTGCGCCTTGGGGAACCTCAGCCGTCCAGGGGCTAAGCAGTGGGAGGAGGAGGGCTGCTGGTCCTAGCAACCCTCTTACACTGAGAGTTTACGCTGGACAGGGTACAAAGCAGACATCTGAAAATCCACCACAGCCCAGTGACAACACAAAATGAGAATTCCTCCCCAGGGAAATAGAAGGCACGTCATAAGGTTGCGTTTTCCAAAGACGGCCACAACAGCGCCCATCCCACGGCCTCTTCTACAATGCAGCCTTGCCATTTCCCCAAGCAAGAGGTGGAATCTAATTCCCTCCCCTTAAACCTGGGCAGGCTTGTGACTGCTTCAACCGATAGATGACGGCGGAGGTGACACTGTGTGGCTTCCCAATCTGTGCCATGAAGGTGATGCAGCTACTGCCTCATGTCCTAGAAGACTTGCACTTGGAGCTCTGAGCCATTGTGTAAGAAATCTAACTACCCATTTGGGGTCGCCATGATGTGAGGAAGCCCAAGCCACGTGGAGTGGCCACTTTGCAGGCACTCTGATATACAGTTCCAGGCCCCAGCTGTTCAGGTCTTCCCAGCTGAGGCCGCAGACATCGCTGAACACAGACAAGCCATCCCCATTGTACCCTGCCCAAATTCCTGGCCCACAGAATCCATGAGCATATTAGAATGGTTAGAGTCTTCTACCACTCTGTTTTGGAGTAGTTTGTTACAAGCAATAGTATCTGGAACATACATATCCAGTGTAGACCCCACACCCTGACAGAGACCAGGCCACGTGACCAGAAGCCACCGGACCATGTGTTCAGAAGAGCCCAGATGGGACAGCTAGGAAGCAGGCTACTCAGAGATGGGTGCAAGCCAACAGGCAACTAAGATGATCACAGCCAATTCAGAGATGAAAGGGTCCTTAACGGTGTCCAACCTAAATTCATTTACTCAAATAGAAGCTTCTCTTATGGAGTATATATGACCACAGGATACTTTGCTGGATGCTGTGGTAGATACAAACATGACTGATACACTGTCCTTCATTTCAGATACTGAGTTTCGCTGACACCAGCGTGGTGGCTGCCACATTCTGTGGACTAGAATGACCAGGGCAACATGCCAGGCACACACCTGCCTCAGGACCTTTACACATGCTGTTCCCTCTGCTTGGAATGCTCTGCTCCCAGATGTCTGCTTGGCTAACTCCCTCACTATTTCTGGTCTTTATGTTATGCTCTTAATGCAATCTTCTGGTAAACCTCTGGCACCTGCTGCTTTATTTTTCCACCTCTCTTATCACCAGCTGACACACTACTCATGTTACTTATTATATAAATAATAAACGATAATGTGCTTATTGTCTGTCTCTCTCCTCCAGCCCCATCAGAATGTCATTCCATGAGGACTTGGAAGAGTGCCTGGCACATATTTGCTGGATGAATGAACGAATAATGAATGAATAAGTGAATGACCAAGAGGTCTGAAGAAAGAAAACAGAAGAGAGAAGCACGTGGGATTGCACACTAGCTTGACTGAGATGAGGATGCCACTTTCCTCGTATGAATCACAGAACTGAGCCACTGCAAGGCTAGGGATGGCCGCGTGCTTCACCTGGACGGCAGCTGGATGTCTCCTTAGAGACTTAGGTTAAAACCAGGCCACCTGAGAAAGCCTTGCTCCTGTGATCATCTCATCTCTTGGAAGGGCAAGGAAGCAAAGAGGAAAACTACTATTCTATCTTGTGTCTTTAATTCTGACCGAGAATAACGGAAGGTTTGTAAAATAGGAGTGAGGGGAAAACAGGGGGGAATGACCACCTCACCTCAAAGTTTGGGCTAATCCCAGAAGAAAATGCTAGACAGTCAGACCCCCGTCTTAGACGTTAAGGAAGCAGACTCCTAAGAGGCCAGGAATCGGAGAGGATGGCTTAGCAGGGAAAGAAACTCAGAAAATTAAATTCTGGCGGCAAGCTACGGAGTCTCATGAAAGAGAAAAGAGGGGGGATGTCAGGGGCCAGCGTGACTTTGTGGGGTGTGCGTAAAAGTGGGAAGTGAGGTCCCCAAGAAAAATCACAGAAGAGTGAGAGTGAGCATGTCACAAAAGGGAGGCTTGAGAAAAACACAGAAGACATCAAAAAGGGCCCATAGAGTTATTTCAGAGCCTAAACCTGGAGAGATTAGGCTAGCCACTCAGGAAAGATGGGGGCACAGTTACAGATGCAGGAGAGAAAGCAGAACCGCTCCGTGGCTATTTCCTCCATCTTTTTTCTCAAGGAGAACGGTTATCCTACCAGAAAGGATGGATCAAAGATGGTTTATTTAGTTAACAGCAAACATGTACTGAGTGTCTGTTATCTGAGGGTCTTACTAGGTACTGGGGGGTGTCCAGAAATCTCAAGGAGTTCATGGTCAGAGGGGAAGATGGGCTTCTGAAGGTCACCAAGCAATGTGGTAGGACCACCAACAAGAAAAAAAAACATGAAAAAGACAGATCACCCAATAGAAAAATGGGCAAAAGACTTGAATAGACCCTTCACAAAAGAGGATCTCCAAGTGGCCAATAAACACGCCAAGGTGCTCAATTTCATCAGTCACCAGGGAAACGCAAATTCAAACCACGATGCGATGCTACTAGACGTGCACCAGAATGGCTGAAACGAAAAAGATGGAGAACACTGTTTGTGAGGATGTGAAGCACCCGAACCCTCAGGACTGCAGGTGGGGCGTGAACTGGTCCAGCCACTTGCCAAATGGAAAACCGTTTAGCAGTACCCACCACAGCACAACCTGCCCCATGACACAGCAATTCCACCCCCGGGTACACGCTCAAAAGACATGCACCAGAAAGTTCAGAGCGGCACCATTCAAAATAACCTCCAACTAGACCCTCTCCAATGGGCGAGGCATCCCCACAGAGGTTAACAAGGGACAGGTGCGATGGAGGAGGGACAAGGTCAATTAGCAAAGCTTCTCCAAGAAGGTAACTCCCGAGATAAGTCTACAGGAAGAAGCTGCCCTGGGATTCAGGCATGGGGGTGGGAAAATGGACAGAGGCAAGAGATGTGAGACAGCTTGGTTCCTGCAGGGCACGATCAGGTATTCAGAACTACTGGAGAATAAAGCGTGACACGGGTGTTGGGAGATGAAGATGCCCGGGCTGGGGTGTCAGACTGAGAACGGCCTTACATGCCAAGTGAAGTGCTTAAGGGTTTACTCCAGGGCCCCGTGGAGCTATTGCAAAATTTTCAATGGGTGAGTGTCACACTGGCCTTGGGAATTAGATGATCACACCAGCAAGGGGGTCGGGGGGAGCGTGGGAGGGGAAGGGTCCGCCGACACAGAGGGCTCTGAAGTCAAATAGGGAGCCCGCTGCTTAAGATGAGTTGAGGATTGCAGATGAGTATAAATACCTCTCAGAGTCATAAAGAAACTTGAGGTTGTGAAAGGGAACTGCTGCCAATAATCTTTGAAGGATCAGAGAAAATGAAAGATGTACGAGAGAAAGACGGAGGATGAGACAGACAGAGAAAGATGGGGACAAACCCTAGAAGAGGCTGTCCCAATTTTGGAAAACTTTAAAAAAGGTAGAATCTTGGAAACTACAGTCTCTGAGTCTGCCAGCCCCCCTGACAACATTGTCTACATGTTGTTAAGAGGCAGTTTGTGAACAACATTCAGGAAAGGGTCCAGGGACCACCAGGGGCTAGAATGGAATTCACTAACTAAACAGGTGATACAAGAAAATGCACAGGGGCTTCCCTGGTGGCGCAGTGGTTGAGAGTCCGCCTGCCAATGCAGGGCACACGGGTTCGAGCCCTGGTCTGGGAAGATCCCACATGCCGCGGAGCGGCTGGGCCCGTGAGCCACAATTGCTGAGCATGCGCGTCTGGAGCCTGTGCTCCGCAACAAGAGAGGCCGCGATAGCGAGAGGCCTGCGCACCGCGATGAGGAGTGGCCCCCGCTTGCCACAACTGGAGAGAGCCCTCGCACAGAAACGAAGACCCAACACAGCCATAAATAAAATAAATTAAAAAAAAAAAAAAAAAAAAAGAAAATGCACAAAAACAGCACATCTGAATTTTAGCAAATCCTGCTACAGGCTCATGACAATGTAAAAAAAATGTGAGCAGAATGGTCACAAGATAAATGGATTCACCACTGGCTAAAGAACCTCACTCAAGAGAGCCAAGGGTCTTCATCTGGGGGTCACCTCTCCCAAAATGCTGGAGAACTCTGCTTTTGATCCTTTAGAGCATGCCATGGTAAAAATTGTGGTAAAATATAAATAACATAAAATTTACCATTTTAACCATTTCAAAATATACAGCTCGGTGGCATTAAGTACATTTACATTGTTGTGTGACCATCACCACCATCACCTCCAGAACTTTTTCATCTTCCAAAACTGAAATTCTGTCCCCATTAAACACTACTTTCCCACTCCACTCTTTCCCCAGCCCCTGATAACCACCATTCTACTTTCTGTCCCTATGAGTTTGACTACACTAGGTACCTCAAAGAAGTCGAATCAGACAATATTGTCTTTTTGTGATGGGCTTATTTCACTTAGCGTACTGTCCTCAAGGTTCATCCATATTATAACATATATCACAACTGCATTCCTTATCGAGGCTAAATACTATTCCATCGTACGTACAGATCCCATTTTGTTTACTCATTTGTCTGTAGATAGACATTTGGGCTGATTCCACCTTTTGGTATAGGATGCCATTTTTTTATTAACTGTTTTCAATAGGGCTTAGAAGGCAGGCTACTGCACAATGGAAGGGATAAAGAACTGTTATATGACAGTGAAGATTCAGTAAGATCTCAAACTAGTAAAGTTCAAATGTGGATGAGACTCATAACTGTCTTTCCACATCCATTCTTCCTTCTTCTATAGTAATATAATTTTTTGAAAATTTAGATTATATTTCCCAGATTCTCTTGTAGCTAAGTGTGGCCACCTGATTACCTTCTGGCCAATGGACTATAAGTAGACGTTGATAAGTGTAATTTCCAAATCATGCTTTTAAAAGGAATAAGCATGCTGCCGTCTTCCTCTTTCTTCCTCTTGCTAGCTGGAATGCAGATCTGATGGCAATTGCTAGAGTAGCCACCATGCACCATGAGATGAAAGCTACATGTTGAGAAAGACAAAAACAAGATAGAAGGAGCATAGGTTCCCAGCCTATGAAGTTGTCATGTAAAGTCTGGACCGCTTATGCTCAGACTGTTACATGAAGGAGAAATAAAGCTCTATCTTGTTTAAGCCACTACCATTCTGGGTCTCTCCGAAATAACAAACACCAACATACTTACTAATATTTCAGTCAACACTGAGTTGTCTCAGAAGCAAAATTATGTTTTTGTTTGTCCATTACTGTGTCATTTAGATACAGCGGGTGGGATTTTCCTCAAATTTGTAGACTATGTTTTATGGTCTGACCTTAAATAGAGACTACATGATGTACCCAAAATTCCCTTGTAAAGCTTAAGTCATCCTCTAGAGAAGCAGCGTACATTTCCCATATGGTGTACCCACCTCTGTGTACCCTGCTCTGTGGGCAGCAGCAGTGACTGAGTTATTTAAAGGTCAGACATTCTTCACAGCAAACTGGATTAATTGGCCAGCACTGAAGCAATTCAGGTTGAGAGGGTACTGTTTTGGTAAATGAATTAGAGATAATCTCTTATGGGTTGATAAGAAGGTACCATGAGAATAAAGTATGGATATTACAAAACTCTTCCTCCCTAGACAAGATCAAATAGTTTAGTGAAAAATTATGTCCTCCACAGGAATAAAGACGCAGACGTAGAGAATGGACTTGAGGACACGGGGAGGGGGAAGGGTAAGCTGGGACAAAGTGAGATAGTGGCATGGACTTATATATACCAGTAAATGTAAAATAGATAGCTAGTGGGAAGCAGCCGCATAGCACAGGGAGATCAGCTCAGTGCTTTGTGTCCACTAGAGGGCTGGGATAGGGAGGGTGGGAGGGAGACGCAAGAGGGAGGAGATGTGGGGATATATGTATATGTATAGCTGATTCACTTTGTTATAAAGCAGAAACTAACACATCATTGTAAAGCTATTATACTCCAATAAAGATGTTTAAAAAATAAATAAAAAGTTAAAAATGGTAAAAAAAAAAAAAAAAAAAAAAAAAAATTATGTCCTCCAAATGAAACTATGGAGATAATAAAAAGATCAATGAGTTCCTGGGGGAGGGGGAGGGGGGAGAGATGAATAGACAAAGCACAGAGGAATTTTAGGGTATTGACAATACTCTGTATAATATTATAATAATAGATATATGTCATTATATATTTATAAAACCCATAGAATGTATAATACCAAGAGTGAACCCTAAGGTAAACTATGGACTTTGGAAGATTATGATGTATCAATGTAGGTTCATTCTTTATGGTTACCAGGGGGAAAGGGTGGGTGGGGGGAAGGGACAGACTGGGAGTTTGGGATTGACATGTACACACTACTATATTTAAAATAGATAACCAACAAGGACCTGCTGTATAGCACAGGGAACTCAGCTCAATATTCTGTAATAACCTAAATGGGAAAAGAATTTGAAAAAGAATGGATACTTGTGTGGGTATAACTGAATCACTTTGCTGTACACCTGTAACTAACACATCATTGTCAATCAACTATACTCCAATATAAAATAAAAGTTTTTTTAAAAATGTAGGTTCATCCTTGGTTAAAAAAAAAAAAAGTGCCATTCTGGTGAGTGATGTTGATAATGGGAGAGGCTATGCATGTGCAGAAATCTCTGTACCTTCCTCTCAATTTTGTTGTAACCTTACAGTTGCTCTAAAAAATTAAGTCTTTAATTAAAAACATAATAATGTTCCCACCTCCATCTACTGAGCAGGTCTTAGGAGTAATGCAGTCAATGGGAAGTAATCTCATCTTCAAAAGCACTGGATGGGGAGGGGGAGGAGGGGCAACGGGACTCTCCGAGAGGACTGAGCTCTGGACCCAACCATGAGGCCAACCCAATTCCTCCAACATTCCCTCTACAGGAGCCTTGACGGGAACCCAGCAGGGATGAGGGCTGGCCCAAGAAGGGGTGTTCTCAGCCGCTACACCCATCTCAGGGAGAACGTGGGACAGTGATGCCACCTGGGCCAGGGGAGGGAGGATAAGGGGAATGGGAAGTTGGCAGTATTTCCTTCTGTATCCATTGCATCCAGTACCTGGCCCAGTATTGAGGGCTTGCTTCTGTCAATTCCCACACGTCCCCGCCATCTTGTTTTTCCAGCTGACTCAGGTGCCTTCTAGAATGACCTCCTCTCCCGACCCCCGAACAGCTCACATGCCTTGGACCTGAGTTCTGCAGCCTCACTTGTTCAGAGATGTGTTTTCCTGATGCCACACAAGGCTAGTCCTTGCTCAACTCAACTTCTCACCTCCCTTCTCAACCCCACCCCTAAGGCCAACCTCTGCCACTTTCAAGTAGGAGGTTTGAGTATCAGATTCTTCAAGGGCTGTGCCCTTATTGTTTTCTTCCTTTGCACTTTACAGCAAACCTCCCTGCACAAACCAGGATTATCGCACCATGACCGGCAGGCTAACGTGTTGGTGGCACAGGTGTCCCTTGCACCTCTGCCCTGCGGGGGGAGGGGCAGCTCACGTTCTGCATCTTTTTTCTAACGGGTTCAGAGAAAGAATTCACCACAGAAAACAATCTCAGGTCCTCAGAAGTCACGTAATGAGGGTGAGCCCCATCTTCGGATCGCCCACTCACTAGAGAGAGAACCTGGAGTATTCCTGTCCCCAGAGCCAAGAGATCATGAGGCACGTTCCCAGACCTTTCCAGGTGCTTATGTTGGAAACCAGAGATAGCCGGGGCCCTGGACACAGGCCTGTGTTCTTGTGGGCGCCATGCCGGTTGGTTCCGGGTTGGTGGGTGGGCCAGTCTCAGCCCATTTCTCAGGTGGGCACAGAGAGGCACGTCACTCTCCACCTTGGATGAACTCGGAAGTAGAATGGAAAGCTTCTCTCTCCTGGGGAGGCCTTTCCACTACTCTCTCCTTGCCCCAGAAAGCCTTCTTTCCTCTCCAAAGCATAACTCCCTTTCAAAAAAAAAAAAAAAAAGGAAAGGAAAAAGAAGCTCATCCCTGCTTGGGAGTGACCGAAGGGAATCGCTTTTCACTCTGATGGGCCGCACATTAGACTAGCAGGGCCACGTTTGTTAACAATGCTTTAGAAGCTGTAAAGGGCAATGTGCAAATTAATAATAATAATTATCAGTCATACTTAATTTTCTCCCAGTTTAAAAACTTGAGCTCGTTCCACTTCACCCTTGGCGTCTTCCAGGGTCAGCACGGCCAGGCACCCCCTGGGATGTGTGAAGAATCCTCAGAAATCCTCCAAGCATTTCATCGCCCCACTCCCCTTAAGACACAGCTCCTGATTGCCCCACAGCCTGCCTGGCAGGCGGACAGGAAGCCCCTCTGCCTTGTAAACACCATGTTGCAAACAGACACTTCCCCAGGCTCCCGTAAGGCGGGGTCACCAGACTGGGAGTGGCTTGTCCCCGGGCAGTTCCCCAGGGCTTCCCAGCTCCCTGACTTAGAGAGCTACTGCCTTGAATCTGAGTAACTTGGAGGGTGGGACAGAAGTTCCCAAGGAGCCAGGGCTTAGCAGCTAGAGTTTGCCAGGGGCTCCGGGGTCTGAAGCCCCCCAGAGGAGGACATCTGCCTTGTCCCGCCTGTACTGGAGCGCAAAGACACAGGGCTTTGCCCCTTCAGATGCCCACAGAATCCAGGGAGATGCCTGGAGGGTGCGTCCCCAGAGGATGACTGAACCCCACAAAGATCTCAGATGCACAAGCACCAGCCACCGGGGCTGACCCAGGCCTCCTCTGTACTGGCTGCTGTACCAGGCAATCATTCATTCACCAGACACGAACTGAGCGCCACCAGATGCTGGCCCTGCAGGGGGGAGGTGGCACTGAACGGGATGGTTGGGAAGATTTCCTCATCAGGAGGGGGATGTGAGAGGTAAGAACACCCATCAGGTCTCGGGGGACCTGAGTCAGGCAGTCCGGCTGGAGGAGAGGGTGCGGATTCATGGAGAAGATTCGAGGAGCGGGACTCAGCTTTGAAACTTGAACACAAGACCTTGGACTTTGGACTTTCCCTAGGAGGTGGGTGGCACCAAAGGCTTCTGAGTATGGTGATGAAGGAGTTTCTTTAGAAGAATCTCCTGGGGAAGCAAGGAAGAGAGCAGGGCCCGGAAGGCCCATGAGCAGGCCTACGGTGACGGTGACGAAAGCTGAGTGGGGTGGCCGGGAGGACGATGGGGAAATGAGAAGAAGCGAGAACCCTGGGGGAAAGGAAGCACCATCAAAGCTGGCTGGAGAGCGGGGACGGAAGAGGGAGGAAGGACTCGGAGGTGACTGCAACATCTCCAGACCAGGAGTCTGGTTTCACTAGAGACCCCCAAATGGGGAAGTCTGGAGAGGAAGCCTGCCCTGTGGATGAAGAGTTGGGCTCTGGGCGTGTCTTGATGTTGAAATGGTGAAAATGACCAGCATGGGCTTGGAGACAAGGGTCTGGGGTGAGGGAGCTAAGCACATCCAGGGCCGGCAAGAAGAGAAGTGTGCAGAGGAACGCCAGGAGGTGCACACAGTGAGGAAGAGGCTCTAGGAAGGGGTGCTGGGCAGCAAATGCTACGGAAACTGCAGAGAGAGATGCAACTGGGAGGAGGCCATTGGAATCTGCCATTACAAGGCCACCAATGACCTTAGAGAAAGCCATCCAGTAGAGAAGCCTGGGCACAGGGAGGCAGGGCACCGCCGTGATCGGAAGGACTTTAGACTCTGCGAGTCCCGCCATGACGTGGGAACCATGAAGGAAGGAGCGGGCCCCCTCTCTGCTCAGCCCATCACAGCAGCTCCTACTGATGTACTCTTGGACAGCAGACTTTGAAAACTCATGGGATGTCAGAATATAGAGCCCATTGATCCAAGAGGGAACAGGCTCAGAGAGACAAGGAGGTGAGTGGGGGACAGCTAGGATGAGAGAGCTCATCTTCTATCCCCATCCTGGAGCCTGAACATCACACCACAGCCCCCTGTGTTCTCTTAGGCACAATAACAGGCCAAGGAGAGCTCTGAGTTTTGGGTTTTCTCAAAATGAAACTCCCAAGATGTCAGTACAGAAGTGAATGCAAAATGCAAAGGCCCACAAAACGTTGGCTCGAAAACCCCAAGAACAAGAGGCCATTAATTCCCAGCCCAACCTGGTTGGGTAGGTTGGCCCTGAGAGTTTATCTGGGACAGCCACACAGGAAGGTGACTCTGAAGTAGTCTACTTCACCAGGTGTTGGAAGGAGCCAAGAACAAGAGACCCCCACCACCATCACAAAAAGCCCCTTCTCCAGCACAGGATGTGGGCAAGCACCCTGGTGTCCACTCATGGTCCCAGGGTCTCACCATGGACGGCTCTGGTTTTCTAACCACCAACAGGCTCCTGCTCTGGGGAAATGGGCTGTGAAGCAGGGCTGTGGGATTCGTAAGGGAACTGCCCAGCTTCGGGATCTGTTTATTCAAGGCCATTGAATTTCTTAAATTCAAATTATGTTCTCAGAACAACCAACTTTTCTACAGCCAGTATGACACAGCCACTGTGATTTGGAGAACTACCGACTCTTAGAAATGAAGTGATCTCAGTCTCCATTCTCATGGCTTTAGTTTCTACATCTGACATGTATTTTCCCTGAATGCTTCTCCCAATGGGGAACTCACTACCACAAGGCCGCCCATTCCATTGTTAATCTGGTCTGACTTTCTCCAAGATCTTCCTTGTGGCGAGCTGAGGTCTGTTTCCTTATAATTTCCCTTCACTAGTCCCTTTTCCTTCTTGGAGAATGACCTCCACAGGGCAGGTCTTCACCTTTTCCAAAGGATGTTGCCCTTCAAACATCTAAAGATAGATATGACTTCTCCCTTACATCCTCTTCTCAGAGAAAAACATCTCTCCTTCTGCAAACACTTTGTATTATGCCATCACTATCTTGGTTACCTTTCTCCAGGTATAAGGTGGTTTATCTGCATCCCCACTAAACACAGCACTTGGCCTTGAACTGCTCTCCAGATGGATGGAAGCATCTAACAGTGGAAATGGGCCTTCCCTTAGCCAAAGGGCAGAGAAAGTTGGGACTCATGGGAATTAGTGGCTGACTGTTGGAGGCCCAAGAATCAAAGATGACTCTCAGGTTCCAACTTGGGAGCACTGAGGTGCTAGGTGTGTACATGGGAGGACTGAGGAAGAGAGAAAAGGAGAGGAAGGCTTGGGGGATGGGAAACCAAGAATCCAGCAGTGGAAGACCTAAGACCAGAGTTGTTCTCCCAGCCTCCAAGGAACAGATCATTCCCAGCTCTACAAGCTGTCCGCAGGGTGCAGGAGGAGATGAAATGCCTCCAAACCCAGCACATCACATAACCAGCACATCACAACCTGACAACGGCAGCACAGGAAAGGAAAATACAGGCCGACCTCACTTGCGAGCATAGATGCAAAAATCCTAAAGGGAATCGCAGCAAATCAAACCTAGCACGGTACTGAGAGAACAAAACTCCTTGACCAAGTAGAGTTTATTCCAGAAGTGCAAGCAGAACAGAAGGAAGTTAATAATATAACATGTCATGCAAATCTATCCCAAGGTGAAAGAATACAAGAGTTTCCTAGTAGATGCTTCAAGTTGTAACTGACAAACCTAACTTCCATTCATGCTTTAACAAATCCTTAGAAATGAGGAATTGAAGAAAACTTCCTTCACACGTGACACTTGCCTTCAAGGCGTCGGCTCTTAAAGAGCTGTGACCACATCAGTGAAACAAAGCCTCAGGCTCACGCCAGTCCCTGGGCGTGCGGGAGGCCATGAGAATATCTGCGGCAAACACAGCAGCAGCGGCTGCCTCTCTGCTCCCTGGACGGCGTCTGTTCGTGCGAATAGGCACAAACACGCACCTTCTCCGGCCTCATGGTCTCTGGCTTCTCTGGAGCCTTAGATCTAGCTCCCTGGTTGGGGGGCGGACCAGAAGGCTTCTTTTAAGGACACCACTAGCCAAAGTAATGTTCTTTAATCATCTTGGAAACGGACTGAATTCAAGACTTGACAATAAACCCAGAAAGCGCGCACGTGGCTCGGGAGTGGTCCCTGCGCGGAGCCCCGAGGTCACCCCAGGGAGTCACCAGTGGCCTCCTCTGCAGTTTGCGTGTGTTCACTACCTATCACCACCCCACCTTGCCTCTGACAACAGCTGACTCCTGCGTGGAGCCGTGCTGGGGGTTAGCCAAAGAAATCAGTGAAGAGAAAGTCCTGTTTTCCAGAACAGAGGCTATTCACCTGGTGGACAGCAGAGGTCTGAGAAGACCCTGAGGTTTTCCGCAAAACTTTGCAAGAGCGTGTGTGTGCGCACACGCGTGCCTTTTGCCGGGGCGGGTAGGGGGCGGAGGAGATGATCTATCACTTTATCAGTTTTTCAAAGAGGCCCGTTATTGAGAGAGGGTTCGAAACTCTTCCGTAAGAGCTGCAGGTGTGGATGTGATCTCGCCCAGAAAATGCACTGAGGAGGTGGGTGGCCTCAGCCCGGCCGCATGGAAATGGCTGTGGGGAGAACTGCCTGACAAGAGTCAAAACCACCAAGCCATTCAGGAACGAATGCTCAGACCCAAAAGCCAGAGGTACGTCCGCAGAGACCTCGTGGTCCTGGGAAGAAAACTTGGGATGAAGAAGAAGGATGTGAAGGCTGGACAGGTGACTTCTTAGAGAATACACAAAAGCAGGGTTGCTTAACCCTGCAAGGACAGCAGCTCCAAGACAGACAAAACGAAGGGCCAGCGGACCACGCGGTGGTTTTCTGTGGATGGCCAACATAAAAGCACAAGTGCAGGGCACTCCTGCACGGAGCCCCGGCAGCAGCAACGAAACACGTGCTCTGGCGATGATCAGTGCAAAGGAAAAGGGAGGCGCCCCCTAACAGTGCTTATGGCCTTAACGTCGTGAAGCCAGACCTTGGAGTATGGGGGAGGGGCAAGGAAGGAGGAGATGGGGCACAGGGGATGAGCCCCTGGTCTATGCCAGAGTTATCTCACCTGGTTCTCGCAGGAGAGGAGGACCCCACACCCCACGGAGATGCCGAAAGGAATACCTGAGAGGGTGCACCCAAAGAGCGCTTAGCATGTGTCTGCTCAGTGTTAGGAATTATTTGTATTAGCATTGCTATTTTCTTCTATTTTGTATCTCTCTAGTCTCAACTGGAATGTGACTTCTTCAGGGAAGCCTCTCCTTAACCCCCAAACTATACTGGGCTCCCTTTCTGTACTCTCAGAGGGCCCCATCATTGTCACGATTGTTATTACATGATATGCGTCTAGTGTCCTGCCCACTAGACTAATTTCCACGAGGGCAGGAACATTATCTGTCGCCCTCAGGATCCTCAGAGCCCAGCACATGCCCGGCACCCGGAAGGTGCTCCGTGCGGAAGCGCTAAGCCGAGGAACGGCACGTTGGAGGTGAGGAAGGGGCCGTGGAAAGCTTCTCGTGTGCACTTGGAGGGAGACAGGGAAACTGACACCCAGAGACGTACGTGGACTCACCCAGGGTCACAGGGCTGGGAGTGGAGGAGTCGGGCAGAAACGCGGTCCCTTGAGTCCACAAGAGGCAGAAGCCTGGAAGCTGTCTTTAGTCGTCACACCCCAGCCCTGCCCCCCACGAGGAAACCACACAGACTCATTTGCCTAGGTCAACAACAACAGCAGCAAGACTCTGGAGGACACGAAAATGAAAAGTGCACCACTCCCTCTGGACCCCACCCTTCTGCCCCTCACACCATCCTGTACTTGGCATCCTCCACCGTTGCTACGCGGGGATTTCTCACCTGAGAGATCCTGGGGTGGTGACGGCTGAACAGCCCGGCTGAGCATCAGGTGGCTCTGGGGAGCTGGGCATCCAAGGATGAATTCACGGTCCACTGGGCAGGCAGAGGAAGGGAAGGGCAACGTGGAGGGAAGGAAGAGCACGTGCAAAGGTACAGAGGTGTGCCCGAGCTTCAGGAGGTGAAGCAGGCAGGGTGACCTGGGCTGGGGGGCAGGGGGCCTTGCTAGCCACGCTAAGGGGTACGGACCTTCTCCAGAGGGCGAGAGCAGCGCTGAAGGATCTGCAGCTGAAAAGCGACTCACTCAGATTGTTAGCCTTCCATCACCATGGCAACAGGAGAGAGGCTGGACTGGGAGTTGGGGAAGGCTGGAGGCAGGCGTCTCCCACGGAGGACAAACTCTAAAGCTCAAAGCCGTGTGCCCCAACTGCTAGACCCGCTAGACGCAAGAAGGAGCCAGTGTCTGCTCTGTGCCACCAGTCACCCACTTTTTCCCATTATCGGCCCCCACCCTCCAATCGCATGCACCTTGCTACAGCTATACCTCGCTTATCCGGAAGTCACTTAGCTGATAACCCAACTATCCATAACCTCCCAGCCACTAGCCTGGAAGCAAACAGAAAAGACCTGGAGACGGCCACGATTCAGGCCCCCAAAGTCATGCCCTACAAGCCATGATCTCCACAGGCACAGACAGGCTGCCACTTGGGCTGGGTCATCTCTGGTCATCAGCCCAGCTCTGGTGCTTCCTAGCTGTGTGGTCTCGGCCCCCAGTTCCCCCCCACACGAAATAAAGATAACAGCTGTAGCGACCTCAGAGTGTGGCTGTGAAGATTAAAGGAAATGGAGAAGTACTTAGCCCACTGCCCAACACCATGAAATTATAGCTAAAGGGGGAAAGGACAAAAAGAAAGATGACAGAAATTTTGCCCTGAGCAGACCCAAGGTTACAATATGGCAGGTAGAACCATTTGATATTTTCAAGAAATTATTAAATCACACACCGTGTGCTAGATTTACAAAGGCAAGCAACACATTTTACAAAGATTTCCTTTAAAACTGGATACCATGAAAAGTTTTGGTGTTTAGAAGACAGAGCTACTGGAAAAAGTGATGTGTGCAAATTCACTTACCAGAATGACATAATTCTGTGTGTACCTGTGTACATCGAAAGCATCCCCCCATATCTGTAAAACACACATCGTGTTTAACAGAATTGAATAAGATGCCATCAATTGGACCTAGAGACTGTCATACAGAGTGAAGTAAGTCAGAAAGAGAAAAACAAATACCATACGCTAACACATATATATGGAATCTAAAAAAAAAAAAAAAAAAAGATCAGAAGAACCTAGGGGCAAGACGGGAATAAAGATGCAGACCTACTAGAGAATGGACTTGAGGATACGGGGAGGGGGAAGGGTAAGCTGGGACAAACTGAGACAGTGGCATGGACATATATACACTACCAAACGTAAAATAGATAGCTAGTGGGAAGCAGCCGCATGGCACAGGGAGATCAGCTCGGTGCTTTGTGACCACCTAGAGGGGTGGGATAGGGAGGGTGGGAGGGAGGGAGATGCAAGAGGGAGGGGATATGGAGATATATGTATACGTATAACTGATTCATTTTGTTGTAAAGCAGAAACTAACACACCATTGTAAAGCAATTATACTCCAATAAAGATGTTAAAAAAAAATTAAATCACTTTTTCGACTATAGGACTTCTCATACACTTTAGTGTGCTAGCGTGCTTGATAAATCTCTAAGGAAGGAATAGGGTTTCCTATTTCATGGACTTTCAGACAGGAGTCCTTTTCTTTTTCGCGGAACATCTTGCAGGACAGATGGAACAGTTTTAGAAACTCTGATTTAGTAAATAAAAGAAATATAAAAAAAAAGATGCCATCAATTGTAAGATGCACCATTATGTTGTGTACCATTAAGAAAGAAATACTGCTGCCTATTATAATGGTAAGACACCATTGATGGTAAGATGCATCTTGATTTCAGAATTGTTAAAAAAAGTGAAAACATGTACATCTTCCAATTGATGGAATATCCTAATATGTAATATATGTTTGCTGTGGGAGTGTCTCATCTTGCCTTTGGGCAGAAGTCAGATGTAGTCTTTCCTTTGTCCGCCTCCCACCCCATCTATGCCAGAAGCTCAAAACTCAAACTTCACGCCTCGCCCTTGAGCTGCTGGCGACCACCCTATCTTGCCCCTCCAGAAGCTTCCTCTCTTAAGAAGCTGATCCAGGCTTTCAGCCCACCCACAGCTGCACCAGACAAGCCTCCTGGTTCACAGAGGTCCCACAGGGCTGGCCAGCTCGGCTTCTTGGGGTGAGCCTCTGTGAACTAAGACCAAGTCAGCACTATTTGAGTGCTCGTCTGAACCCAAGCTGGGGCCTCCAACGCCGGGCTGCCCAGGCAAAGGCGACTGGCTCTCCTTCTCCCACTTCTCAGCCAGTAAACTTGTGATCAGCGACGAACCCGGGACTACGGAGCAGACTGCGCTGTGGAGTCTCCCCGCCACGACCCTCCCAGTAACCCCAAACATGCTTTTCACCCACTTAGCTTCCACCTGATTCTTCTCGAAAGAAACGAAAAGGGGTGCATGGGAGGGAGGGAGGGAGGACAGGGAGGGGAGGCAGAAGGTCTTCTTCCACTACAGCTTGTGGAGAGAAGATAATTTGTCATCCCTCACCTAAGAGATTGGCAGGGGTCTTAAAACCCCAATGAGGCCCAGTATACAAAGACCCTGAGCTGTCCCTACCCACCGTCCCAGCTAGGTATTCTCCAGAAAGCAGAGGAGGGTATCCTGAATTAGGAAGAGAGAGCTGGACCGTTTGAAACTGTCTTCTCTGTCTTCCTGGACCCACGCCGCGGTGGCCACACTGAGGAAGCAGGTAAGCACGAGCCGCCCACTCCCTTGTTCTCCAGACACCCAGGGAGCGGCTCCCGGTGCCAGCCGGGCCCGGCTGGAGCCCCCGGCCTCCTTTCCACACCACACAGGGCTCCCAAGCAAGGGCACCAGCCCCATCACTTCAGGAGCTTATTCAAATTTTAGAAAAATACAGATTGCAGACCCCACCCTAGGAAAGCTGTGCTGTAGGGGGTGCCTGGAGAATGTGTGTTTTGACAAGTTCTGGGAACCAGTGCCCTACTGGGTGGTCCCAGGCCAGGAGGAAGGGAGGTGTGGAGGAGAAGACAGAACGACCACCCAGGCAGGAAGAGAAGGGGATCCAGACAGGACCCTGGGGGCAGACCTGGCCTACTTCTGGCCCTCATTCCGCCTAAACCCACCCCTCCTCTCTGCAGGAGGCTTGTAACTCACTTGATACCACATCCTGCTGCTTTCATCTCGCCTTCCTTTTCCCTCTGAACAATCTCCTTCCTCCTACTGACCTGAACTTCTTGCTTATTTACCGCAGGCCTGGGATAGGCCAGCACGCACGCCCACGCGCACACACATGCACACACGCACACAGAGTCACACGGGGACACCCGGGGTGTAAACACGAATCCGCTGACAGCAGCCACTGTCTGGGGACCCACGCTCGCTAGAGGTCCTGGTGGCTAAGGACCCCTGATGCCAAGGCTCACCGAGAGAGCTCCCAGACGGGAGGGCAGACTCTTTGACCGCACGACAAAGGGCGGCCTTAAACGAGGCAGCAGAAGGCTGCGGCCACGCTCGGACCGCACAGACACGGCCAGCAGTGGCTACTTAGATAAGGAAGGACAGTCGCCGAAACGCCCTTCTATCTCCGGGATTACTGGGCACGCGTGTGTGCGGAGCCCGTCCCCGGCAGTGGACCTTATTCACGGAGCCAGAAGACAGCAGGCTCTGTCCAGCCCACCCGCCGCAGCTGATGCTCTTAGGGCGCACGGCTCCCCGACGGTCCGCGGACAACTCTGTCTCGGCCTCGGGCCCCCACGCGTGCCCTCCGCGCCCCCGCGCCCCGGCCACACACCTGCAGTCCCCGCTGGGCGCCGAGCCCCTCTCCAGCGGCGACTCCCTGCGACTCCGGGTACGGTCGGGACCACCACGCCCGAGCTGGAGACGCGCGCGGTAAGTCCCAGCATCTATCCGGGCTCCGCTCCGACGGCGGGCTGGGGGCGGGGCCACGCCGGGGCCGGGCCTGCTCGGGACGGGAGCGGGGCGGGGCTGGCCGCCCAGCCGGCCTCTAGCGCCACCTGGTGGCCGGGCAGCGTCGGCGAGGCGCCGGCCTGACCCAAGCGTCCTCGGAGTCGCCCGAGCCCGCCGCGCGCCTGAGAAGCAGCCCCAGCTCTGAGCCCGTCTGCCCTCGGAAGGAACAGCCCTGGCCGGGGGCGGGCACGGCAGAAGGGACGCCAGCAACGAGCACCAGCGACCCCCCCCAGGAATGAGGTGAGGTGAGGCCGGGGGAGCGGAAGCGCGGCTTTGGCCGGGGCTGGATGGGTGGGCGGAGCAGGAGAGGGGCCTGGGGTGAGGGCTTCGGGGAAGGAGGAGAAAGGGGAAGCTCCGACGAGCTGCTTCCTTCTCTCACTGCGACCGAGCGCCCCACTTCCTCCTCCTACTTCTATTTTCTTTGGGTGCTGTTAACATTTAAAATGTCTGCACCCCTGCTGTGCAGACGGATGCCGTGACCCTCACCCTTCTGCAGAAACCTTCCTAGAAATACCAGCCGATCCAGACTTTGCGCACTGCTGCTCCAGCCTCTGGTCTGACTTTCTCACCTTCCATCACCAGTGGCTGTGACTTCAGCCACTTCTCGGCTCCTGAAGGCGGGTTGGGGTAGTCTCCAGAGTCGAGGCCCTTTTCTGGCCGCCCCCTTTCTCCCCACAGGCCACGCGGCAGATGTAGTTTTACCGGAGCTAGAAGAACTCTTCGCGGGATCCCGGAAGTCACTGCACTTCCCTGTGCCTCCGTTTTCTCGTTGCAAACTGGGAATGCGAAGGTTGGCTACTGTGCTGACAGCCCTGGCAACGAAAGAATTGCAGTTTATGTCAGAGTTCGCAAAGGGCAAGGCTGGAATTTCCATTTCCACTCTTGAAGGGGACTCTGTGTCACAATATCTGTTAGAGGCGTTCAAAATCGGCCACAAGATCAGCCGTTATTGTTGGTCAAAAGCCACAGCCCTACCTGAGGCGTTGAGAGATGTGAACGCCAATGATTTTTCTTTTCCTGACTCGCTAAATACCAAGAAAAAGCAACTTCCCCAAAAACATAGAAACAGAAAGTACCCTTGGATGAACGCAGAGAATTGGTTCCAGCTTACAGTTAGAGATGGGAAGGCGCCCAGAACCATCTACTACTTCTACTCCTCATCCACCACCCGGACCCTCACACCCACCATTTTACAAATAAGGAACCAGAGCCAAAAAGGCTGTGAGAGGATGTGCCCGAGGTCGTACGACTTGAGAAGGGTGGCCATGGACTCTGGTCTCCCCAGTCCTTACTTTTTCCACCACAAAACAAGGAGAAGGGGGAAGATGGAGACAGCCCAGACGTGGCCAAGTAGGGAAGAAGGGGTAGAACGGCTCTGGAAGCAGGAACTGAGTAGTGAGAATGACATGGCGTGTGCCCGATTGACGTGGTGGATTCTGAGAGCACTTTGAAAGCTACAGAGAGTGCTGGAGAAGTTATGGCATCCTTGCCTTCTTCCACGTCTTTGGTGTTCCTAAAACTGAAGGTGGAGGAAAGCCGAAACAGAGGTGCCCATTAGGGTTCACTACCAGGGAGCTGAGCATCCCATGAAGACCACTTGGTCCCATCCCACATCAAAAGTGGACATTCTCTTTCTCCACCAGCAGGTGTGACCCAGGTGTTAAGCTTGCCTGTTATCCACCCCCACCCCACCCCTACTCTCCCACTCAGCTCCACCTGTGTCTCCCTGTCTCAAGAGGGCAGACCAACTGGGAGATACGATCAGCACCTGACACCTATTATCCAGGACTTAGAACTACAGCCACCCAGGACTGGAACAGGGGTCAGACACTCAAATGTCTCCAAGAGCCAAACAGCTCAGACTCAGGGACAGAACTGGGGAGATGGTGTTCATTTACTAGATTACGGCATTTCACGATAGTATTGTTGATGCTCTGTGCCTCCTGAAACAAACCCTATTGACATTTCAGTTCTTTTTTTTTTCCTTCCAGTTCAGTAAGGTTTTCTTTCCCCTACACATCTTTTCTATATTCTTCTTATGAGTTTTTTATCTGGTGGCATCTCACATTGTATCCTTTCAACAGGCACACTTTGTGTATTAAACATTATAGGACTATTCTTCACTTCTGCCGAGAAATATGCATGCTCCCATGTCTCCCGAAGCACATCTCCCTCTTGGCCCCTTTTACTTTTCCACATTTGCTAGAGACATGATTACAAGACATATTTCACTTTTACGCAATTCTGTTATAAGAAAAACTACTGCACAAATACAGAACATGGCAACCGACCCTTGACCTTGATGTCTGGGGACAATACAGTATGGAAACAATAGGGTGTGGAAAGGATGCAAATGAGGAGACCTCTAAAGCACCCCCCACTGAGGGGGGCAACTTCAGCTCACTGTGATCATGTGAGAATGCAGGGCTGGTGTGGTCAGATTTTATAATTTGTAAAGAGAAACCAAAAACTGAAACTCTTAATCTGAAATCTCCTGATTTTTAAATGCTGGAAACTAATTCAAAACAGTATTTTAAACCGCTTTGCAGGCCAAACCAGACATGACCTACTGACTTTCAGTTTGTGACATCTGTTCTATATTATACAGGTGGGAGCTGCACCAGTAAGACCTGAGTTATTCCTGTTAGTGCGAGCTAATTTGTTCCTACTGGCTCAGGAGATAGAGTTTACACAAGGGGCTGGTGCAGGGGGCTGTCAATGTTAAGAGTTTATTAATATTGTTCATCATATGAATAGGACACAGGAGAAAAACCATATAATTATCCTAATATGATGCACCCTGATGAAAACTCTTAGTGACTGGGAGTAAAAAGACTTTTTCAAGATGATAAATGTATTTATTCCAATTCAACAGACAGTGTGATACCTAGTGATGACCTGGAATGGATAATATAGTCCTTAATAACAGGCAATCCTATGAAAACGAGGAGCAAAACAAGAATGTCACACTGTGAATAGTGTCAACCATATTCTGAAATTCAAGGAAAAACAATGAGAAGAAAAATAAATGAGACATAAATTTGGGAAGGAAGAGTCAAGCTTACTATTACTTACAAAAGATATGATCATCTAGCGGAGAAACACTGGCTAATGGACTGAAGAACATTTAGAACTTATGAGAGAGCAGAGTAAAGTAGCTGGACACAAAAGTAAATATATGACGTTCAGTAGTTTTCTGTACACAGCATTGACCAAATCGAAAAGAGAGCTCATTCATCCCAGCAGCAAAAAAGCCTGAGAATAGGAAATTCAAGGGACCCAGAATAGCCCAAACAATCTTGAAAAAGAAGAAAAAAGTTGGAGGACTCAAGCTCCCTGATTTCAAAACTTACCACAAAGCTACAGATATATTTATATATCAGTGGAATAAAATTGAGAGTCTGGAAATAAACTCTCACGTTTACAATCAATTTTTGATGAGGGTGCCAAAACAATTCAAAGGGGAAAGAATTGTTTTTTCAAAAATGGTGCTAAGACAATTGGATGCCCATATCCAAAAAAAAAAAAGAAGAAAAGAAAGAAAAAAAGCAAAGAATGAAAGAAAGAAAAAGAAACTGAATCCCTACTTCACACTTCACGTGGAAATTAACTCAAAAGGAATCAAAGACCTAAATGTAAGAGTTAAAACTATAAAACTCTTATAAGAAAACATAAGTGTAAATCTTCATGACCTTGGACCAGGCAATGGTTTTTAAGATATGACATCAAAAGCACAAACAACCAAAGAAAAAAACAGATAAGGTGGACATCATCAAAATTTAAAACTTTTGTGCTTCAAGGACACCATCAAGAAACAAAAGACAGGAACTTCCCTGGTGGTGCAGTGGATAAGACTCCCTGCTCCCAATGCAGGGGGCCCAGGTTAGATCCCTGGTCAGGGAACTAGATCCCACATGCATGCCACAACTAAGAGTTCGCATGCCACAACTAAGGAGACCATGTGCCGTAACTAAGGAGCTGGTGAGCCACAACTAAGGAGCCCTGGAGCTGCAACTAAGGAGCCCGCCTGCTGCAACTAAGACCTGGTGCAACCAAATAAATAAATAAATATTTTAAAAAAAAAAGGAAAGACAACCCACAGAATGGGAGAAAATTTTTGCAAATCATATACATGATAAGGGACTTTAATCTAGAATATATAAAGAACTCCTATAAATCAATAATAAAAAAAACCAATTGAAAAATGAGCAATGGATAAGAATAGATATTCTCCAAAGAAGATATATAAATGACCAACAAGCATGTGAAAAAAATGCTCAACATCATTAGTCATCAGAGAAAGGCAAATCAAAACCACAGTGGAAATACCACTTCACACCCATCAAAAAGAAAGACTACAACAAATGTTGACAGGAATGTGGAGAATTTGGAACACTCATACATACACTGCTGGTGGGAATGTAAAATGGTGCAGATGCTTTGGAAAACAGTCTGGCAATTCCTCAAAAGGTAAGCTACCATATGATCCAGCAATTCCACTCCTGGGTATATACCAAAGGAAAGTGAAAATGTGCACACGGAAACATATGTACAAATATCTATAGCAGCATTATTTATTAGCCAAAAGGTGGAAACAACACAAATGTCTATCAACTGATGAATGGATAAATAAAATGTTGCATATTCACAAAGTGGAATATTATTTGACCATAAAGAGAAATGAGGTACTGACACATGTTACAACATGGATGAACCTTGAGAACATTATGCTAGGTGAAAGAAGCCAGTTACAAAGGAGCACATTCTGAATAATTTCATGTGTATGAAATGTTCAGAATAGGCAAATCCATGGAGACAAAGCAAATTGGTGGTTGCCTAGCACAGGGATATTGGAGGAAAATGGGGAGTGAATGCTAATGGGTATGGGATTTCTTTGTTGTGGTGGAAAAATGCTTAAAAATTGACTGCAATGATGATTGCGCAACTCCGAATATACTAAAAACTATTTAATTGTACACTTTAAATGCGTGAATTGTATGGTATGTGAATTATATCTCAATAAAGCTGTTATTTTTTTAAAACTATAGACTTTTATTATGGGATACAAAGAAGCCTTGAGTAACAGAAAAACATTTTATGTTCTGGGATTGGAAAATGATACTATAAAAGATATCCATTCTTACCCGACGGAGTATATAAACATAACACAGTTTCAATCAAAATAAAGCTTTTGGTGGGAAGAGGAGAAGGAGATTGACAAAATGACTTCACATTTCATCATGAAAAATAATTGTGTGAGAATAGCCAAGAAACTCCCTCAAAAGTTCAGTCTTGAGGGAGGAGTTGCCATCTGAGATATGAAGATGTCCCAGGCACCACAGTGAAAGGGATTACATTTCTAGGAATCAGTCTCACAAAAAATCTTGTATATGAGAGAGAGAGAGTGTGTGTGCACACGCACCTGTGTGTGTACATACATACATAGGCTTCTAGATAAAAATGGCAGACAGTACTGATAAAGGAAATAGTTCCTCCCTTTTTAATAATACAGAAATACTGGTCAAAATCTACAGCAAAAAATTTAAATACAAAGCCAAACTAAAAACCAAAAAAGTGAAATCTCCCAGATGAACTGATGCAGGAAGTAAAGAGATCAATGGGGCCAAATTGATCAGTTAGAAACAAACACAAGTATCTGAATGAATTTAATATATGATAAAGAAGATAGGATCAATTATCCAATAAATCAGCTGGGACGACTAATTAACCATTAGGAGAAAAAAGGCAAGTGTGTTTTCTATCTCAAATCTTATACCTCCCCCCAGTCCTAATAAAGATCCATATGTAAAAGTTAAAGCAAGGGAAGTCCAGAAGAAAAAAAGGAAATGTGTATATATCGTTGGAATTGTAGCCGCCCTTTTAAAGTGTGATGCCAAAATCAGAAATTATGAAGGAAAAGATTGATTTGCATATAGAAAAATAACTTCTGTACACGAAAAAATCACATAAACATTAAATTAAAAGGCAAATGATATACTAGGTCAGAATGTTTGCAGTGAGTATAAAGCATACCATCCTAAATGTAAAATACATTTTTTACATTAAAAAATTACATACCCCAAATAAAAGTGGTCTGAGCAGATTAGACAATTCACCAAAGATATACAAGTAGCTGTAAGCATGTGAAAAATGTTTAACTTTATAAGGAAAAAATGTAAATTTAAACAATGAGATATAAACTTCCATCTGACAACCAGGCACAGATAAGAGAAATTATATTACCCAGAGTTTTCAAACATTTGGAGACCCCAGATTCTCATAAACTTTCACTGTAAGTATAAATTTGGTATTGAAACATACTGAAGTACATGTACTCTAAAGAGTATTCAGTAATTCTGCTTGTAGGATTTTATCTGAAGAAAAAAATAAATCATTCTTGTATGCCCAGGAATATTAATCATCAGTTTGCTTATAATTATAAGAAGCGATAAATTATAAGCAAAATTAGTGTTTAAAAATAGGGAATTAGTTTTAAATATGATTAATTTTACAATAGTAAAATATTGTGAGCAATTAAATAACAGTATTATAGAAAAATATTTAATGACATGAAAAGGTGTCCATGAAATATTAAGTTTAAAATGTAGTTTCAAAATAGTATATAACTTTTTGACCTAAAGATTACATTTCTGGGAATCAGTCTCACAAAAATCCTTGTGTGAGAGAGAGAGAGAGAGAGAGAGAGAGAGAGAATGTGTGTGTGTGTGTGTGTGTGTGTGTGTGTGTGTGTGTACATACATATATAGGCTTCTAGATAAAAATGGCAGACAGAGGGCTTCCCTGGTGGCGCAGTGGTTGAGAATCTGCCTGCCAATGCAGGGGACACGGGTTCGAGCCCTGGTCTGGGAAGATCCCACATGCCGCGGAGCAACTCGGCCTGTGAGCCACAATTACTGAGCCTGCGCGTCTGGAGCCTGTGCTCGGCAACGAGAGGCCACGATAGTGAGAGGCCCGTGCACCGTGATGAAGAGTGGCCCCCGCTTGCCACAACTAGAGAAAGCCCTCACACAGAAACGAAGACCCAACAAAGCCATACATACATACATACATACATACATAAAAAGAATGTAAGCAGACAAGAATAGCATTAAAAAAAATTTTTTTTTTAAATGGCAGACAGTACTGATAAAGGAAATAGTTCCTCCCTTTTTAATAATACAGAAATACTGGGTAAGGACTTCCCTGGTGGCTCAGTGGTTAAGAATCCTCCTGCCAATACAGGGGACACGGGTTCGATCCCTGGTCTGGGAAGATCCCACATGCCGCGTAGCAGCTAAGCCCATGAGCCACAACTACAGAGCCTTCACTCTAGAGCCTGCGAGCCACAACTACTGAAGCCCGCGAACCTAGAGCCCGAGTTCCACAACAAGAGAAGCCACCGCAATGAGAGGCCCGCGTGCAGCAACAAAGAGTAGCCCCTGCTTGCCACAGCTAGAGAAAGCCCGCATGCAGCAACGAAGACCCAACGCAGCCAAAAATAAATAAATAAATAAATTTTTTTTTTTTTTAAAAGAAATACTGGGTAAAGTCTAACAGCAAACAATTTAAATACAAAGCCGAACTAAAAACCAATAAAATGAAATCTCCCAGATGAACAAACATACAAACAAAACAAAACAAAACAAAACAAAACAAAATAGAACTCACACACACTACAAGAAACAGCAAGAAAGAGGAAAAAAGAAACATAGAGAAAGTGAGACAAATAGAAACCAAGCTAAAATGGTAGAAACAAGTTAAAAGATAACAGTAACCGTAACGAATGTAAGTGGAACAAGGTGACTATTAACAGTCAGAGACTGTTGGATTGGATGAAATAAAATCCAGTTACTTGCAGCTTATATTGATATCTAAGGGATGGAGACACCAAGGTTGAAAGTAAAAGGATGAAAAAAGAAATACCAAGCAAATACTAACTAAAATAAAGATGGTTAGTTGTCTTAAATTCAGATTAAAATAGACTTAAGTATTATTAGAGTGATACATTCTGGTGGTTTCATTCACCAACAGATAAATCTAAACCTGTGCAAAACTAATCTTAAAAATCTAAATAATATATAAAGCAGTAATTAATTCAACCTCATGGAGAAATTGAGAAATGTACCATCATTGTGGGAGATTTCAGCAAGCCTCTCTGAGTTATTACTACTTCAAAAGATAAAATGTAGTAAAGCTGTAGAAGATTTGATCAAAAACAAACTGGATTTGACGAACACAGAACCCTGCACTCAGTAATTTAAAAATCACATTCTTCTCAAGCACACATGCAGCAATGACTGAAATCATCACATGCAAGACCACAAAGCAAGTCTTCACAAATTTCAAAGAATTGATGTCATGCAGCCCACATTCCCAGACCACAGTGCCATTAAGTTAGATATCAACAACGAAGACAGTTTAAAATTACCATAAACCTTGATATTTCTGAATAGCCCTTTGGTCAGAAAAAAAATCACAATGGAAAAACTTTTTTAATATTTAGAACTGAATGATAATTGAAAATATTACATATCAAAACTTGTGGGATACAGTAAAAGTGGTAAATAGAAGGAAATTTATAGTAAATGCTAATCTGAAAAGAAGAAAGGCTGAAATTAATTAGCTAAGTTTCTAAGAAGTTAGAAAAAGGATAATAGAATAAGTCCCCACCCTGCCCCTAAAAAGGGAGATAAAAATAAAAGCCAAAATCAAATAGAAAACAGGGAGAACCAAATAAAACCAAAAGATGGTTCTTTGAAAAGACAAACACACATCTGGCAAGATAGATGAGAAATAGAAAGCACAGGAAAATAATATTAGGATTGTAAAAGGAGATGTAACTACAGACACAGTGAAGGTTATGAAAATTATAATATGATACAATTGTTCAATAACTTCATGCTGATGCATTTTAAAACTTGGATGAAATGGGAATTTTTTTCCTTGGAAAAAATAATAAAACCAACTTAAGAAATAGAACACCTACAATTCCGTAATTTATTAAAAAATTGAAACAGTAATTTAAAATCTTTTCACAAAAGCAATCTCAGACCCAGGTGATTTTACAGGTGAGTTCTAGCAAACTTCCAAGGAACAGTTCATTCCAAATGTATACTGACTGTTTCAGACAACTGAAGAAGAAGGAATAGTCCCCAAGTCATTTTATAAGGGCACCATAACCTTGATGTCCAAACTCAATAAAGATAGTAGAAAAAACAAAAATTACAGGCCAATTTTATTTGTGAATCTAGATGCAGAGATATTAGGAGGCTGAAAATGACTATGTATTATGACCACTTGGGTTTATCCCAGGAATGCAAGGGTAATTTGACACTAGAAAATTCTGTGGTGTCATTCATGATCTAAACAGTGTAAAAGGAGGAACATTGTGCAATTATCTGATTGGATACTGAGAAGGCATTTGGTAAAATTCTCAATTTATGGAAAAAAAAAAAAAGGTCTTAGAAAACTAGGAATAGAACTTCCTTAACCTGAAATAAGGTATCTATCAAATACTTATAATAAACAAACAGTTTTAATAAGAAAATATTGGAAGCATCCTCTTTAAAATCAGGCACAAGCTACAACATAGATGAACCTTGAAAACTTTATTCTAAGTGAAAGAAACCATTTACAAAGGATCCCATATTGTGTGATCCTATTTATATGAAATGTTCAGAATGGGCAAATTCATAGAGACAGAAAATAGTAAATTGGCGGTTGCCTAAGTGTAGGATGGTTGGGAAAATGGGAAGTGACTGCTAATGGGTATGGGGTTTCTCTTTTGGGGTGATGAAAATGTCTATTTTAGTAATGGTTGCACCACTCTGAATATACAAAAAAACATTTTGTTGTATACTCTTAATAGGTGAGTTGTATAGTATGTGAACTTTATCTCAGTAAAGCTGTTTTTGAAAGAGTAGCTAATGAGTTATCAGATGTTGCCCAGAACAGTAAATTTGAAATAAAAACATCTGGATTCAGAAAAAAAAGAATCAGGTATAGATAAGCAACAGGGATACACTGTATAGCACAGGGAATTGTACCCATTATTTTGTAATAACCTATAATGGAATATAATCTGCAAAACATGGACCCTTTTGGCTGCCCAATGAAGCCTATGGACCCTATTTCAGGATAATGTTTTAAGTGCATAAAATAAAACACATAGGACTCAAAAGGAAACAATTATATTGTATTACAGCCTCAATATAAATAAAAACAAATTGGAAATCTGATAACATATGTGCTTCTTTATTAATGTGCTAAATAACATGCTCCAGGGGCAGAGATAATAGGTGGCATAATTTCAAAGTAGTGATAAATGTAAATGATATTTCTGCAACAACTGTAATGTTATCTGCAACAACTGTAATGTGATATAAAAATACTTGTTAATTTATTGGTGATAAAGTCACAGTTTCTGTTTATTGGCACCCCTGTGGTTTGTTGCATACATCCATTATTGAAGGAGATGCTCGATTTCAGTTGGCAGTGATTGAAAATGAAGATGTATATTTTTCCCCTCTAAATTCAGCAACTCCAGGTTAAGAACCCTGAAGTGTGAATGGAGACTTACTCCCACTAGGGGGTGCTGGTATTTTAGAAAGAGGAGTTTATGCCTTTAGCTGAGGGAGAGTATAAACTACCCATGACAGAGTCTCCTGCCCTTTTCTCTGCCCAGACCTCACAGCCTCAGACCACCTCCTCCTCGCCTTCCACCCACCTCCAAACCCTCACAGGCACACTCTGTTGACAGTGGAGGTATAACTCTTGGTGTAATTGTCTGTGACATACACAGAGGCTTCCTGGGCATGAACCACCTGCCAACCAGCACTCAGAGGGGTTTGCCAACACAGTGGGTGCCACTCAAGGCTGCCTGGGTCTAGGTCCTTGGCTGTAATGATAGCCCTGACTCCAGGCCAGCAGGGCCAAAAAAAGAACCCGTAGGAATATCACAGTCTCTGGTTCCAGTGCCAGCTGCTCAGGCCCTGCCATCTATCCATCTGTGGCTGGTGGGGTGCCAAGCCTCACAGGGGCAGCATCTGATGAAATCTAAGGAAGACCAGTATCCTTCTAAGTGCTTTCTGTGTAACATGTCGTTTAATCCACTAACAACCTTAAAAAGTCAGTACTATTATTATCTCCACTTTAGAGATGAGGAAATGGACGTCCAGAGGCTAAATAACTTGCCTAGATTCAAATGTTAAGTACATGGCAGGGCTGGGGTTTCTAAAGCAGGTGGGCTGGGGTCTGTTCCTTAACTACTCACACTGCCTCTCAAATGATTTCAAAGCTGATAAAGGCAAGATAAAGACTTTCCTCAAAAAACATAAACTTAGAGGGTTTATCACCACTATATCTGCCTTACAAGAAATGCTAAAAGGAGTTCTTTAAGCCAAAACAAAAGGACACTAATTGGTAACATGAGAACATGTGAAAATATATAACTCACTGGTAAAATAAATAGTCAGATTTAGGATACTCTAATACTGTAATATGGTGGTGTGTTAACCACTTAATTCTAGTATAAAGGTTAAAGGATAAAAGTATTTAAGATAGCTGTGGCTACAATACTTTGCTAATGAATACAGAATATTACAATATGTAAACCAGGAAATCGAAAACTAAAATGGAGAGAGGGAAGTGAAAGGGTAGGGTTTTTGTATGCATTTAAAGGTAAATTGTTAACAGCTTAAAATAGACAGTTATATCTGTAAGATGTTTCAAGTAAGCCTCAAGGTAACCACAAAACAAAATCCTATAGTAGATGCATGCAAGATAAAGAGAAGGAAATCAAAGTGTACTACTCCAAAAAAATCATCAATTCACAAAGGAAGGCAGCAAGAAAGGAAGAAGAACAAAAGACCTACAAAACAGCCAGAAAACAATTAACAAGATGGCAATAGTAAGTCCCTACCTGTCAATAATTAGTTTAAATATAAATGGATTAAATTCTCTAATCAACAGGAATAGAGTGGCTGGATGGATTAAAAAAAAAAAAAGACTCTATTCTGCCTATAAGGGACTCACTTCTGCTTTAAGGACACACATAAGCTCAAAGTGCAGGGATGGAGAAAGATGTTTCATGCAAATGGAAACCAAAAGAGAGCAGGGGTAGTCATACTTATATCAGACAAAATGGATTTTAAGTAAAAAACTAACAAGAGACAAAGAAGATCATTATATAATAACAAAGAAGTCAATTCATCAAGAGGATTTAACAATTGTAAATATATGTGCACCCAACATCAGAGCACCTAAATATATTAAGTAAATATTAACAGATCTGAAAGGAGTAGTAGGAAAGAATACAATAATAGTAGGGGACTTCAGTACCCCACTTTCAACAATGGATCAATCATCCAGACAGAAAATCAATAAGGAAACATTGGACTTGAGCTATACTTTAAACCAAATAGACCTAACAGTCATATACAGAACATTCCATTCAATAGCAGCAGAATGCAAATTCTTCTCAAGTACACATAAAACATTCTTCAGGATGTTATGTTACAAAACAAGACTTAACCAAATTTTAAAAGACTGATATCATACCAAGTATCATTTCCAACTACAGTGGTATGAAACTAGAAATTACTAACAGAAAGAAAACTGGAAAACTCACAAATATGTGGAAATTAAACAGCACACTCCTGAACAATCAGTGGGTCATGATAAAATCAAAAGGGAAATAAAAAATATCTTGAAACAAATTAAAATGGAGGGCTTCCCTGGTGGCGCAGTGGTTGAGAATCCGCCTGCCAATGCAGGGGACACGGGTTCGAGCCCTGGTCTGGGAAGATCCCACATGCCGCGGAGCAACTAGGCCCGTGAGCCACAATTACTGAGCCTGCGCATCTGGAGCCTGTGCTCCGCAACAAGAGAGGCCACGATAGTGAGAGGCCCGCGCACCGCGATGAAGAGTGGCCCCCACTTGCCACAACTAGAGAAAGCCCTCGCACAGAAACGAAGACCCAACACAGCCATAAATAAATAAATAAATAAATAAATAAATAAATATTAAAAAAAAAAAAAAAAAAAAATTAAAATGGAAACACAACATGCCAAAAGTGATGGGATGCAGCAAAAGCAGTGATAAGAGAGAAGTTTATAGTGATAAATGCCTACATTTTATAAAAGCTCAAATAAATAGCCTAACTTTACAAACTAAGCCCAAAGTAATCAGAAGGAAGGAGACAACAAAAATCAGAGTAGAGATAAATAAACTAAATAGGAAAGCAATAGAAAAGATCAACAAAACTAAGAGTTGTTTTTTTAAAAAGATAAACAAGACTGCTTAGTTAGACTCACCAAGAAAAAAAGAAAGAGGACTCAAATAAAATTATAAATGAAAGGTGAGACATTACAGTTGATACTACAGAAATACAAAGGCTCATAAGAGACTATGATGAACAAATTGGACAGTCTAGAATTCATGAATAAATTTCTAGAAACATACAACCTACCAAGTCTGAATCATGAAGAAGTAGAAAATCTGAACAGACCAATAACTAGTAAGGAGATTTAAGCAGTAATTAAAAACCTCCCAACAAAGAAAAACCTAGGACCAGATGGCTTCATGGGTGAATTCTACCAAACATTTAAGGAAGAATTAATGCCAGTCCTTCTCAAACTCATTTTACGAGGCCAGCATTACCTTAATACCAAATCCAGACAGGGATACTACAAGAAAAGAAAGAAATTGAAGAAAACACAAATAAATGGAAGGATACCCTGTGTTCACGGATCAGAAAAATTAATATTGTTTAAATATCCATAATACCTAAAGCCATCTATAGATTCAGTGCAATCCCTATCAAAATACCAATGGCATTTTTCACAGAAATAGAAAAAAAATACTAAAATTCTTATGGACCTGCAAAAAACTCCGAATAGCCAAAGCAATCTTGAGAAAGGAGAATGAAGCTGGAGGCATCACACATCCTGATCTCAAAATGTATTACAAAGGTATAATAATCAAAAGAGTATGGTACTGGCATAAAAACAGACACATGGATGAATGAAACAGAGAGCTCAGAAATAAGCACACACACATATGGTCAACTACTATTTGACAAGGGAGCCAAGAATAATCAATAAGGAAAGGATAGTTTCTTCAATAATAGTGCTGGAAAAGCTGGATATTCACATGCAAAAGAATGAAATTGGACTCCTATCTTACACTACACACAAAAATTAACTCCAAACGGATTAAAGACTTAAACATAAGACCTGATACCATACAACTCCTAGAAGAAAACATAGGGGAAAGCTCCTTGACAACAGTCTTGGATTTTTGGAAATTTTTGGATGATTTTTTAGATATGACATTAAAAGTATAAACACCAAAATCAAAAATCAACAAGTGGGACTACATCAAACTAAAAAGCCCAGCAAAAGAAACAACAACAACAACAAAAATAAAGGGCAACCTACAAAATGGGAGAAAATATTTGCAAACCACCCATCTTTAAAGGGGCTAATGTCCAAAATATCCAAGGAACTCATACAACTCAATAGCAATAAACAAACAATCAGATTTTTTAAATGTGCAGAAGACTTGAACAGACATTTCTCCAGAGAAGACATATAAATGGCCAATAGGTATATGAAAAGATGTTCAACATCACAGTATTCAAAAAATTAGAAATAGAAGTACTATATGACGGGTGGGGGAAATGAGGAGATTTTCGTCTAAGGGTACAAACTTTCAATATATGATAAATGTATTCCGGGAATCTAAGGTAGGGCAAGGTGACTATAGTTCTAAATACTTTATCGTATACTTGAAAGTTGTTAGGAGAGTAGAGCTTTAATTTTCTCATCATAACAACAACAATAATAGCAACAAAACGGTAATTGTGTGAGATGAAGGATGTGTTAACTAACCTTATTGTGATAAGTATTTCATGACATACGTGTATCAGATCATCACATTGTACACCTTAAACTTACACAATGTTGTATGTCAATTATATCTCAATAAAGCTGTGGGAAAATTAATTTTTTTTAAAAAAGGATACAACTCTTAGAGGAAAACATAGGAAAAACACTTTGACATAAACCACAGCAAGATCTTTTTTGACCCACCTCCTAGAGTAACGGAAATAAAAACAAAAATAAACAAATAGGACTTAATTAAACTTAAAAGCTTTTGCACAGCAAAGGAAACCATAAACAAGACAAAAAAACAACCCTCAGAATGGGAGAAAATATTTGCTAATGAAACAACAGAAAAAGGATAAATCTCCAAAATATACAAACAGCTCATGGCGCTCAATATCAAAAAAACAATCCAGTTAAAAAATGGGCAGAAGACCTAAATAGACATTTCACCAAGAAAGACATACAGGTGGCTAAGAGGCACATGAAAAGATGCTCAGTGTCACTAATTATTAGAGAAATGCAAATCAAAACTACAATGAGGTATCAGCTCACGCCGGTCAGAATGGCCATTATCAAAAAATCTAGAAACAATAAATGCTGGAAAGGATGTGGTGAAAAGGGAACCCTCCTGCACTGTTGGTGGGAATGTAAATTGATACAGTTACTATGGAGAACAGTATGGAAGTTCCTTAAAAAACTAAAAATAGAACTACCCTATGACTCAGCAATCCCACTACTGGGCATATACCCTGAGAAAAACCATAATTCAAAAAGAGACATGCACCACAATGTTCACTGCAGCTCTGTTTACAATAGCCAGGACATGGAACCAACCTAAATGTCCACAGACAGATGAATGGATAAAGTAGATGTGGCACATATATACAATGGAGTATTACTCAGCCATAAAAAGAAACGAAATTGAGTTATTTGTAGTGAGGTGGATGGACCTAGAGCCTGTCATACAGAGTGAAGTAAGTCAGAAAGAGAGAAACAAATACCATACGCTAACACATATATATGGAATCTAAAAAAAAAAAAAAAATAGTACTGATGAACCTATTTGCAAGGCAGGAATAAAGAGATAGACATAGAGAATGGACTTGATGACATGGGGTGGGAGGGCGAAGCTGGGGTGAAGTGAGAATAGCATCGACGTACATATACTACCCAATGTAAAATAGTTGGCTGGTGGGAAGCAGCAGCATAGCACAGGGAGATCGGCTCAGTGATTTGCGATGACCTAGAGGGGTGGGATAGGGAGGGTGGGAGGGAGGCTCAAGAGGGAGGGTTATGGAGACATATGTATGCACATGGCTGATTCGCTTTGTTGTGCAACAGAAACTAACACAGTATGGTGAAGTAATTATACTCCAATAAAGATCTATTAAAAAAAAGAAAAAAAGGATACAGTTTTCTGAGTCAAATGACCTGAGTCTAAATGCTGGCTCTGCCACTTTGTAGCTGTGGGACTTTGGGATAATTACTTAACCTCTCTATGCCTCTGTGTCCTCCTTTGTGAAATGGGGCTGACAATACCTTATTTCATAGCATTGTGGGCATTAGAAGAACTAATCCCTGTAAAGTTCTTAGAACAGGCTGGGCGCATAGTGAATGATCCGTAAGTGTTGGCTATTGTTATGATTTTCTGACCACTCCAAGCTGCTGTCTGACTTCAGGGCTTCACCTGGGCTGTTTCCGCCACTGGGAAGGCTCTTCCCCGCTCTCTTCACCTGGCTAACACCTTCTCATCCCTTAGGTTTCAACATGATGTCACCTCCTCCGTGATGCCCCAGTCCCCAGTCCCCTGTCCCACCCCAGCCTTTGGGATATACTCCTTCACGAGGCTCCTGTATTACTTGTAATGTTGATCTCAGCTGCAATCACATAGCTGTTTGTGTTATTGTTTACTGAATGCCTATCTTGTCCCCATAGACTGTACATCTTAGGAGAACAGGAACTGTGTCTGCCAGGTTCCCACTGCACCCAGAATGCCTGGCATACAGGAGGTGGTCACCAAATGGTCACTGGATACACCATGTAGGCTTACGGCTGCAGGTGCATGGATCCCTCAGTGAGGAGCCATCTGGACTGTTTTCTGCAGAGCAGAAATACACAGAGTTACAGGCTTCTGACAGTTTCGTTTGATGACGGGAAGGCTCCTGGGCCCTTCAGCTGCCCTTTTAAGACCAGAGAGTCTGGGAGGGAATTCTTGAGGCGTCAAAACCTGTGTCGTAGATGACCAGCTGGCCCCGAGACATCAATCGGCAGGAGTGATGGAATGTGTACGGAAAGATGCAGCTGCCCTGCTCAGGAGAGATCCAGTCTTGCTTTGCTAAACCAGCTGAATTCCAGGAATACCAGCAGGGGGATTGGGTCATGTCTTACCTGCCTCTTGAGACAAACAAGCTGAAAGTTGGGGCGGGGAGGCGGGGGCTGGTGTCATAGCTGCCGAGAGAAAGGAAGGGCCAGATGCAAGGACCGGAAAATGCCCCATAGCAGGTGGAGGTGGACATAATTAATGGAGCTAGTGAGCAAGCCTGTACATGCCAGTATGTCAAAATCTTGTCCCCAGGAGCCCTGGGCTCGCTGGCCCCATCCCTGAGAAAGCAGAGCAAGAATAGCTTGAGATTGACATGCCAAGCAAATGTACAGCAGGAAATTCTCATAAGCCAGGGGTTTGCTCAGAGGCCCTGGCCCCTGTGGCTAAAATCAGGATTATGTCTCTGCTGATTTACTTCCCAGCTGGGTTTTAGGAAAAGCCTCAAACAGACCACTGGGTTGTGCCCGAGATTGGCAGGCGAGACCAACCTCCCTCCTCAGGCCTCCTCTTCCTGGACAAAGAAGGGAGACACTCAGAGGAAACAGCCCCACCCCATAGCCTCCCTCTCTCTGGAACCCCCTTCGAGTCCCCGCTCTGGTCCCAGGCAAGTGTATTTGTGTAGACTAGAGAAAAGCCAATGCCTTTTACAAGTGGAGCCTTAAGCAGATCGAGTGCTAGCTTTGCTAGAAATGCCCAAAGCAATTTTGACCCTGGACCAGTGGTTCTCAGTGGAGATGCTGTTGTTCAATTGAAAATTTGTGGTGAAGTGGTTTTGGCTGTCACAGTGATGGGGGACACTACTACTGTTTAGTAGTCAGAAACCAGAGGTGCAGACATCTGCACTGCACGCTGGGGACAATCGCAACACAACTGCCCGTACAACTTTTAAATGTCCCACTGGGCGTTCATAAAGACGAAAAACCATCTGTGCCCCGAGCCTAATTTTATTTTGTCTGTGAACGCAAAGGATTTGTTTTGTTTTGTCTTGATTCACAATTTTAACACACACTAACATTTCCAGGAAGGCAACTTGACCCACAACTGCTGACCACTTTGGAAAATCACGTTGCCCAGGGCAACGCCACTCAAGGTGTTTGAACCACCAGAGCAATACACCCCTATCAGGGACCATTTGTTCCCGGGGTCTTCTTGGTAATTCTATTCAGAGCATTTGCCTATCGAAATGCAGTTATTTGACTCTACCTGACTTTCTTTTTCTTTCTTCCTTATATTAGCATCAGGGCATGGTATTGACACAGTGGAGAAATTATGTGTGTTATTTGTATTGTCTAGAGATTTCATTTCAGGATGATAAGGGGGACTGTTACCAGATATGTGTAATAAAAAGGAGGAGGATACTGTGGGAAAACACACACGGGCCTCACCGCCTTGGCTGGATGGCAGCACCTGAGCTGGTATGGATCTAACGTTTTACCCAGACCATGCATTTTATTTGTACACATGCGCTGGTTTCTCTGGATTGGAGAGAACTTTTTTCCAGTGAGTGGCACCGATTAGAGAAATTTGCCGCACTCTTGGTGACATTACTATATATAGTTCACAGATGGAACCGCAACCGCAGCTCTCCTTGCATGGTTTATCAAAGTCCAGAGTTAACCGTGCAAGGGACCCGGTTGGGGGGTGGGGGGGGCGGGGCGCCACTTTCGTTGTCCGAAGTGGTGCGATTGCGCCACCTAGTGGGGCATAGGAAAGTAGCAGGTCTGTGCTTGAACCTGCCGATGGATAACAATAATACCCCAGTAGTATCATCAGCTAACACTTATGATAGCCTACCACGTGCTATCATTTTACATATATTAACTCATTTAATCCTGACATAATCCTTATGAAATAGGCACTGTTATCCCCATTGTGCACAGGGAGAAACTGAGGAACAGGGAAGGTAAGTGACTTGACTATGTCGGGTAGCTAGCAAGAGGCAGGGCTGGGATTTGAACCCTGGAGGCCTGGCTCTACAGTTGCTACCTTTTTTTTTTTTTAATTTATTTTTGGCTGCATTAGGTCTTCGTTGATGCTTGCGGGCTTTCTCTAGCTGCAGTGAGCGGGGGCTACTCTTCGTTGCGGTGTGCAGGCTTCTCTTGTAGTTGTGGAGCATGGGCTCTAGGCACGTGGGCTCAGTAGTTGTGGCGCACGGGCTTTGTTGCTCCGCAGCATGTGGGATCTTCCAGGACCAGGGCTCGAACCCGTGTCCCCTGCATTGGCAGGCAGATTCTTAACCACTGCACCACCAGGGAAGCCCTACAGTTGATACTCTTAATAACTGTGCTATGGCCTTGCAAGTGGCTGCTCTCTTGGGAGACCCTAATCTGAGAGTCGGACTACTGAGTCTCCAGGGCTACCTGCAGCCATTTGGAGGATTTCCAAAAGAGAGGAAGAAGGATAGAAAGTTAATACCTGTCTTAGGACAGATCCAGAAAAGTCTTGCCTTTGTATGGGCCATGGAAATCTTGGTGCGTAAGTGTGAAGAGGGTGCTTCATTCCTTGGGCAGATTGTAGGGCTCTGAATCCCCCAATTATACTGTAAGCTTCATGAGAACACAGACACGGTAAGTATTTTGTAATATAACATCTGTATTGAGATACAATTCACATACCATACAATTCATCCATTTAAAGTGTACAATGCAATGCTTTTAGTGTATTCACAGAGTTGTGTAACCATCACCACAATCAATTTTTATCCCCAAAAGAAAGCCCACTCCCATTAGCACTCCCCCCAACCCCCAGCCCCAGGCAATCACAAATCTATTTTCTGCCTCTATGGATTTGCCTATTCTAGACATTTCATAGTAAATGGAACCATATAACATGTCACCTTTGGTGACATTTCTTTCATTTGGCATACTGTCTTCAAGGTTCATCCATGTTGTCGCATGTATTAGTACTTCATTCTTTTTATGGCTGAATAATATTGTATTATATGGATATGCCACACTTTATTTGTCCATTCATCAGTTGATGAACATTTGGATTGTTTCCACTTTGGGGCTACTGTGAATAATGCTACTATGAATATTTGTGTACAGGTTTTTGTGTGGACATATGTTTTCATTTCTCTTGAGTATATACCTGGGAGTTGAATTGCTGGATCCTATGGTAACTGTCTGTTTAACCTTTTGAGGAACTGCCAGACTTTTCCAATGGCTGCACCATTTTTTCCCATTCCCACCAGGAATGCATGAGGGTTCCAGTTTCTCCACATCCTTGCCCACACTTGTCATTATCTGTCTTGTCTTTTATAGCATCCTAGTTGGTGTGAAGTGGTAGCTCACTGTGGTGGGGCCATTGCTTTTTAGGCTCCCAGGTCGTTGAAGCTGGGTGGGACCACAGCAATCATGTAGCCCAATTTGTTCATTTTACAGGTGAAACAGTGAATGTGAAGAGAGAAGGGACTAACCCTAGGGCACAATTAGTAAAGAAGGCAGTAATACACCCCATATTTTTTTTTCTTTTAAGAAAGTAAACTAAAGCCAGCTGGCCCCCCAAAGATGAAAGGCTCTGAATGATGTTATTCTCTAAAACCTAGGAGAAATTTCTGCAACTATAAAAATCAGAAGATGATGAATCAATAGCTAATAGTCACAAAGAATCACTTCATGGATCCGCTAGACATGGACCAAGGAGATCAAAGTACTTTCCACTTGCTTCCTTGTTTTATGCTAAAAATATCCCTATCTTGCAGAGTCGTAAGTGTAAAGAGATTATGGATCCTATATCCTATAGGATCTTATATATGACTAGTGTCTGTAGAAGTTAACAAAGAGACATTTGTTGACATGCAGAGACTCAAAAAGGCCACCGCCCACATGCCCTTCCCGAAAGTGTTACTCAAAGTAGGTTTCAGTTGTGTGAGAAATTAATCAAAATAAGCAACTTAGGAATGAGGAAGACGTTTACATAAAATAACGAAGACAGAAAACCTGAGTTAACTATTAATGCAGTTTGAAATCTCAACAAATGTCAAAAAATAATTTTTGAAAGAGAAGACACATGATGTAAAATTTTAATAATGGCCTGAAGCTAGAATCGCAGTTCATGCCTGCAAACGTGTGCCCTGCAGCGGCGGTGAGGTCGGCGGAGGGTCCCCAGGTGCCGGCCGCATGCGTGAACTCGCCCCCCTGAGCTCGGAGGAGGCACCGGGAGAGAGGGTTACCCTCTGCGCGTCCCGGGCCGACCCCAGCTTCTCGCCTGCTGAAAGTGGAGTTCCTTCAACCTTCCCTCGGGTCCTCTTAAACTTTTGTTTCAGGAGTGTGAATATCACATTTCCCTAGTTTTAAGTGGCGACAGTTCTCTATTTTATCGCTTCAGTCATTTCAGAGGTGACTGGGGGAGGCGTGTCACTCGCCATCTTGGATCAAGGGCGAGAGGACCAGTTTCGCGGGGACTTAAGGCGCGTCCTGGCGTGATGACAGCGGGGACCGAATCGGAAGTCCTCGGACAAGACTTCTCAGTCCTCGCTTCTCCCTCCCCCACCCTCAGCACCCGGCCAAAGAGAGATTCCTCCATCTACCAAAGCTGGAGTGGGTAGGATGGGTGCCTTCCTCTGGAGCACCCTTGTGTCCCAAATCACACCCATCCTGTTCTCCGCTGGAGCGGGCGCGGCGGGGCGGCGAGTGGGAGCGAGCGGCTGGGTTCTGCCCGGGGCGGGCTGGGGAGCAGGGTGGCCGCGGGGGTGAGGAGCCGCGAGGGTCCGGCCGGCTTGACACCACCTGGCGGAGTCTCGGGGAAGAGTCTTAAAGGCGCGCGCTCTCCGCGCCCAGCGCACTCCAGCTGGAGCCGCCGAGAGCTCGCCTCCCTCTCCCGCCCGGCGCCTCGGGAGGTAAGTGCGGTCCGCCGAGCCGGAATCGGGGCCCGGTGGGGTGGCCCGGGACCCCGCGCTCGGGAAGCTTCGGCCGGGGCCAGGGTGGCCGGGCGGCGCCCAAGTTGTTTGAAGGCCTCGGAGGGCAGCTGGAGCGGCGAGCGCCTGGTAGGGGACGGAGGGGCGGCCGCGGGCCGGGGCCGTCTGGGGGCGGCCGTCCCTGGCGATGATTCCGGGGAGTTACCGGCGCGCGGCGCACGTTCCAGCCTCGGCCCCGCGACCCGCTCACTTGGCGCGCTCCGGCCGCGCCCCGGGCGAGCCCAGCCCGCTGGAGCCGCCACCCCCGCTCCGCGCCTTGCCGCACGCCCGGGCCCCCGGCAGCCCGCTCGCCCCGCGGTCGCGCCCGGTCACGCCGGCAGGTCGCGCTCGGCGGCCGGCCAAGCCCTCCCCGGCCCCGCCGCGCCCGCGCCCCGGGCCACCCCGCCCGGCCTCTCGGCGCTGCGCCCCTCGCCTTCCCCAGCTCCAGTCGCTCGCTATTTTCACACCTCCCGGTGCCCCGGTCCCGGCGCCTGATTCAGTGCTTAGTAATTAATTTGGCGTTTCAGAATGGTCAGCGGGCTGGATAATGGGCGCATTCATCCCCCGGGCTAATCTGAACAGAGGTGGGAAGAAAGGCTTTCACAGACAGAAAATGCCATTCGCTGAGCGCTCAAAGGGGCTGTCACTCCCTGAATAAATCGCCGCCGCGCCCGCCGGCTCCTCTGGCCATTTCCATACAGCCCGGCCCGCGCCGCGGACCCGCCGGCCTCGGCCTCGGCTCCCGGGAATCACTCACTCGACTGCCTTCGACGGGAAAGTCGAGCGAGAGCGAGACCCAGGCGGGGCCCTAGGGGAAACGGGGAAGCAGGGGGTTCGGGTTAAGGCCGCAGGGGACAAAGAGCTTGATTAGAAAATCAAATGCTAAACTAGAAGGAGGCGCAGCTAATCCGAGGCGCGGACGTTGGAGCTGAGCTGGGCGAGCGTCCGTCCCAAACCCCGAGGTTCGCAAAAGAGGACCCGCGGCCCAGAGCCGTCCGCGGCTGCCTGAGGTCACACAGCAAGCTTCTGGATCCCAAATTGCAAATGGAATCCAGTGCACAAGCCGAGATCGTGGAGACAGGGCCCGCTGGTGCAGTCCTGACCCTCACCAGACGTTTGATTCCGGGTTCCCCGCGACAACAGCCCTCCGCCGTCTCCAGCTTGCCACTCCTAATGGGACCCTAGGGTCTGCCCCGGAGCATCCGCTGAGCGGGTGACGGCGGCTTTATCCTCTGACCTCGAGTCGCCCCGGAGAATGTTGGGCACAAACGTCTGCGAGCTCTGAAAGCTGGGGCCTCCCCCTGGCGGCGCCCCCTTCCCTCCGGCGAAGGAGGATCGTGCGCTGCAGACGCAGCCCTAACCGCGACGACGGCGCCCCGACGGCGCCCCCAGCCCGGCTGCGGAGCCTCGGGGTGGGCAGGGTGGACTTGGCTCTCTCCAGGGTGAAGCTCCCAGCGCTTGATTTTCCTGCGGTGGGGGGCTCATCGCGCGTCCAGCTCGCGGGGCCGATTTGGCCCTGGGCCCTTCCGCCCAGTGGGACCCTCCCGTCGGGGGAAGAGAAGGAGCTCTGGCCCTAAGGGCCAACCTCAGCGGGGTTGAGAGGCTGGAACAACAAGGCGGGAAGAGACGTTTCTGGAATGGCCAGATGGGTGTCCCAGGGTGTGTCTGGGATCGAATCCCAGCCGCTCACCAACTTCTGAGCAGTCCCTCCTCCCTTCTGAGTCTCAGTTTCCTTGTCTGCAAAGCAAGGATGAAATGAGATCACACTTGGCTCCAAGTGTAGGGCCCTCGGTGGAAGGATTCCACACACCACTCACAGCCCACCAGCAGCACACTCCCCGGGCACTCCCCGAGTATTCACCAACACCTCTCCTCAGAGTTTAAGGACTCCCTCGATTTTTTCTCGGGCTGCTCCCACATTTGCTGCTTCTGGGTTCTGGTAGCCAACTCTCCTTGAAACCACACATTCTAAGAGCTGGAAGGGGCCTTTCAAAGATTCTCGGGCCATTGTACAGATGGGGATACTGAGACCCAAAGTGGCTGGCAGGTGTCATCCAGCTGGTCAGTCAGAGGACTCGAACTGGTGAGGGTTTTCATGCAGAGAAGTGAATCTCAAACCCTGATCGGCAGCTCCCCCATCCCCACCCCCAAGCTTCTGTAGGCCTGGGGAGGGGCCCAGAAATCTACATTTTCCACAAGCTTCCCAAAGCCTTTCCACGCCGGTGGGATAGAAACCATATTTAGGGAAATCCAGCCCAAACTGGGCTCTTTCCTCAGCAGCTCTTCCCCTCCCAGGACCACAGCCCCCCCTGCTTTCTGTGGCTCATATTTGATGGGCAGAACAGCCTTTACTGTCTCCCACCCCCACTGGAGGCCAGTAGTGGGTGGGCTGTACCTCTAGGAGATGCCTCGGGATCCCCTGAATGTGCAGCCTATGCGGCCTCAGCTGCGGGGGGGCTGAGCACCCCGCCAGACGAGGAATGGCCCAAGTGGGCCGCGGGCTGACTGGGCATTGGACCCCCAATCCTAGGGGGCTCCTCTTACCAACACGCTTTCACAGCTGGACCCAACTCTGTGCACGGCAGGCCCCACACAGACAGTACAAATGTGCCCAGAGGCCCCCCTTGGCCAGGCAAACCCGGCCCACGCCAGGGCCAGAGCAGCCCGCCCTGAGCCGTCCGCAGCTGTGCCAGCAATAACCCAGGTGCGAGCCGTAGCCCAGAACAGCCGACACCTGCCCTTCACCAGGCCGGGGCTCAGAGGAGAGAAGGTGCGAAGGGGCGCAGGGGGAAGGCCTGGAAGAGTGGAAGAAAGTGGTGGGGGGGGGGAGCGGGGGAGAAGCTGTTAGGAACAGAGCGGGGCCGGGGAGGGGACGGGTCCCTATTTATGTAAGCCGTTTGTAGCTGCGGATTGTAAAACTGGTCAGGATTCTCTGGAGTAATTCATAGTGTTTGGACAAGACAAACATTGTTCTGCTTTAAACAAACCTCCAGAAAGGTCAGGCTGGTTCATCCCTGTGCTGCGAGTTGCTGAAACTATCCAGATGATGAGAAAATCAGATCCTAGCCGAGGGGGCCCAGGCAGAAGGCAGCGCCTCCTGAGCCCTTTGGATCCAGGGTGAGGGCACCCAGCCCAGGGAGGGTTCTTGGCTCCCGCTGCAGAGGCCTGGCTCCCACTCTGCAGCCAGGAGACATGGTGTGTGTGTGTGTGTGTGTGTGTGTGTGTGTGTGTGTGTGTGTGTCACAGGTTAGGGTATGTCGATGATGCCAGGATCATCTGAGTTCTTGAGCAAGGCCAACGTGACCTGCAGTGTGAATGTTCTTCATGTGGGTGGAGAGTCACTGGGAATCAAAGGCTCATGGAGAGAGAATTCGATCCTCTGACCTCAGGTCCAGATATGCTCCTGGACACCAAGATGTCTCCGCTCCTTCTCCAGGGACGCCCTGTCTGGGCCCCTCGGTGTTCATTTAGCAAACATTTCTTGAGTGTCTACTACGTGCCAAGCTCTGTGCTAGGTGTTGGGCAAATAGTAGTAAGCAAGAAAGATGTTACCCCCAGTCGTGGGGCCTACAGTCTGCCTTTCCCTCCCTCCCCCATCTTCCCCAAGAAGAGAAACTTCTCACAATTTCCCTTCTAGCCTCTCCACCACCACCATCGCCTCAACAAGCTCCCTGGCTGAGACCCAGCAGACCAGTTCCCAGGCCAGGCCTGGCAGCGAGCACAGGGTTCTGTAAATGTGAGCTGCCATCCTGATCGTGATTATGATTGTGGTCGTGACGATGGCTGTGGTTGTGATTATGGCTGTGACTGTGATTATGGTTGTGATTACGACTGTGGTTGCTGTTAAGAGACTCCACTCTTGAGGGATCTACCTTGACCCCAAGCTGAAGTGGATACTTTTTATTGATACTTGTTATTCATGCTTGTTGACTTATTATGAATATTAATTGATAATTAGGAAAGGATTATTGATGTGTATTAACACCAAAGTCCGGTCTTTCTGTAGTGCTAGTTGTCACCGTCCTGTACATGAGCTTCTGTTGCCCGGGGCAGTTTGTCATCCTCTCAGGAGGGTAGCATCCCTGTCATAACCATGGTGATGGTAGAGGCGCTGGGTTAACTGGTTCCACAGGATTTTATTAAAATTATATTTGTTTAGGGCTTTGGACACTTCAGGGTCTTTTGTATATGCTTTGATATCTATGGAAGAGATGGAAGGAAGGAAGAAGGAAGGAAGGAAGGAAGGAAGGGAGGAAAGGGACAAATAATTTTACCATCCACATTTTTCAGAAGAGGAAGTCAATGCTCAGAGGGGTGAAATTACTTGCCCACTGTCAGTTCAGGCTGCTATAAACAGAACAACATAGACTGGGTGGCTAGAGCAACAAATGTTCATTTCTCCCAGTTCTGGAGGCTGGGAAGTCCAAGATCAAGGTGCCGGCCAATTTGGTTACTGGTGAGGGCTCTCTTGGTTTGCAGATGGCAGCCTTCTTGCTGTGTCCTCACATGGTGGAGAGACAGGTCATGTTTCTCATGTCTCTTTAAAAATAATTTTGTAATTAAATTTAATTTTAAAAATTTAGATATAATTGACATGTCATATTATATTAGTTTCATGTCTCTTTTTTTAAAAAATTATTTATTTATTTTTTGGCTGTGTTGGGACTTCGTTGCTGCACACAGGCTTTCTCGGGGGCTGCTCTTCGGTGCCTGCCGTGCACAGGCTTCTCATTGCGGTGGCTTCTCTTGTTGTGGAGCACGGGCTCTAGGCCCACGGGCTTCAGTAGTTGTGGCACTCGGACTCAGTAGTTGTGGCTCACAGGCTCTAGAGCACAGGCTCAGTAGTTTTGGCGCATGGGCTTAGTTGCTCCGTGGCATGTGGGATCCTCCCGGACCAGGGATCAAACCCGTGTCCCCTGCATTGGCAGGTGGATTCCTGACCACTGGACCACCAGGGAAGTCCCATGTCTCTTTTATAAGGACACTAATCCTATCATGAGAGCTCCATCTTCATGACCTAATTACCTCCCAAAGGCCCCACCTCCAAATACTATCACATTGGGGATTAGGGCTTCAAATGAATTTGGGGGGAGGGACACAACCATTCAGTCCCTAGCAACCACTGTCACAGAGGTGTGAAGGTCAGGAAGTGTGTATGCCTGGAGCACAATCCAAGCCTGCACCACCCTACCGCCTACCCAAGCAGCTCCTGGCAGACAGGTCTAGGGACCTGGGATCCCTGGGAGGCCTCAGAAGCCAGGTGCTCAGCCAGAGGCAAGGAGGTAGCTCCCTAGGCTAGGTCATGTCCATCCAGCCTTGTGCGTAGTTTCTGGCATCATTCTGGGGGCTAACATGGTGGTACTCCCTGCCTGATGGTAGCATCGGTGGAGGAGAGGTCGCCTCCTTCCCCCGCCACTCCTACTTTCCTTTAATACCTTATTTTAGTTCAATAATCCATGCACTTACTCAATCTGTTTGGAATCAATGGTCCATGTCTGTTTTCATCCTGCACTGCCTCTTGGTATTAGTCCCCTAAGTTTTCTCCCTGTGTGACGTGTAGACCAGTAATACCTCATTTTACTGACATTTGGGGAAAACAAGGTGTTCCACATAATTGATTTTTTGCAGATGACAGAAGCTTACTCCTTGAAGCATAGAAACTTTTTTTGGTAATCATTTCCCCCTCCAAAATCATGACTTTTTTGGCACTTCCCTGGTGGTCCAGTGATTAAGACTCTGTGCTTCCAGTGCAGGGGGCGCCAGTTCCATCCCTGATTGGGGAACTAATATCCCATGTGCGCGGCGCAGCCAAAAAACAAACAAAACAAAATCATGATTTTTTCCCCCACCTAATTTAGCAGAACTGAATATAGCAGGTGTTCCGTAGGTGTCGTTGAAGGGGTGACCCACAGTCCATTCCGAGGAGTCATTCAGAAGACGTCTTTTGGAGTATCGGCTCCTGGGCAATTCACTCAGCCTCCCTGCCTCAGTCTCCTTACTGGTAAACAGGGGAGCACCGGATGGATGCTCTCTAAGAGCTGCTCCCACACTTTCCTAACTCCACTGGGCTCTCAGACAGTAATGCCCTTGGTAAGTTGGGTGGTTGCAAGACCTGCCCTGACCCCTGGGTGGTGGCTGGGATGAATTCTACTGTCAGCTGTCACTTCTCAGCGTGTCAGTGTCCCCCAGTCACCCATTCCCCTAGGATCCTGGTCTGTGGCTCTCTGTGACCCTGGAAGAACAGAAGATGCCTGACCTCATAAACACTTCTAAGTGAAGAACTCTGGCTTCCCTGCAGACTGAAATCCCCGGATATCATGGCAACTCTTCTCTCAAAGGCCCGGGAGGCTATTAACTTGCTTCTGGACTGCGTTCTGAATCGTAAAGGGATGCTGCAACCCTGGCCTCCAGAAAGGGGGGTTTATGCTACCTGAATACAAACGGCAAGCACCTGGCAAGCTTATGTTGGAGGCACTGAACTCAGCCTTGTGGGCAGTAAAGAACAGGGCGATGTGGTCACACAGCCCACGGGAAGAAGACCCAAAGGAAGACTTCAGGAACGTTTCAGAACCACAGTGTTAGCGCTCCCTCTTTTTGTTCCTTTCATTTAACCCAAGCTCGCCTTTTAAGATTTGCAGGAGACCCGCTGAATCCTGGCATTTCTAGGATTTAGTGGTGTATTAGTTCCTATGGCCACTGTACCAAATTCCCATGAACTTTGGTGGCTTAAAACAACAGAAATTTATTCTCTCACAGTTCTGGAGGCCAGAAATTTGAAATCAGTATCACTGGATTAAAATCAAGGGCTGTGCTTTCTCCAGAGGCTCTGGAGGAGAATCAGTTCCTTGCTTCTTTCAGCTCCTGGTCGCTGCCAATATTCCTTGGCTTATGGCCACATCACTCAAATTTCTGCCTCTGTCTTCACATGGCCTTCCCTCTTCTATCGTTTCGGATCTCCCTTTCCCTCCCTCTTATAAGGACACGTGATGGCATTTAGGGCCCACCCAGATAATCCACCATGATCTTCCCATCTCAAGAGCCTTACCTTAATCACATCTGCAAAGACCCCTTTTTGCCATATAAGGTAACACTCAAATGTTCCAGGAATTAAGACATAGATATCTTGGAGGGTGGGGAACATTTTTCAGCCTACTGTAGTTGGTCACATCAATTTTCCATAATTTTGTGCTTTGATTAATTTTAATGAATCTGTAGTGCACTCCTATTCTGTGCCAGGCGGTCTGTTAAACACTGGGGATTCAAAGGGAAAAGACACAGTTCCTGTCTCAAGAAGCTCATGGATTCGTCAGGGAAACAATATGATATTAACAGCCACAGGAAAAGCCTCCAAGGCCTTGGAGGTACCCAGAATTCATCACTAAGAGTTCAGATTCCTTATCAAAGTCTACAAGGCTCTGCGTACTCTGGCCTGTACTGACCTCTCTGACCTTACCTCCCACCACTCCCCATCTCACTCACCAAGCCCCCACCAAACTGACCTTCCTCCCGTTCCTTACACAAGTCAAGCTCTGCCTCAGGATCTTTGCACTTGCTGTTTCCTTTCCCTGGAACACACGGTCCCCCTGTCCCCCCACCATATCCCCAAAGCTCCCTTCATCACTTAACTCTGCTCTGCTGGATCCTTCTCAGAGAGTCTCCCACCCCCAAGAACCTTGTCTAAAATCCACCTCCCCTCCTGGCACTCTGTCGCCTCCTTTGCTTTATTTGTGTTCCTAGCTCTTATCACCACCTCCACAAGCATTTTGAGATGTGATGACCAGAACTTCCCAGAAGATACTAAACTCAAATGCATCCTGTTCGTATTGCCAATTTTCTTACTTTTTGGCCTTAGTAAGACATTGAGCTAAGTTTCAAGTGGATTAGGATGGTGTTGGGGTGGGGCCTCTTGTAGGAGGAATTTGTAAATGAAAGGAGCCATTTTTCATTTGTCACAATGATGTGTGTGTGTGTGTGGGGGGGGTGTGTGGCATGTGACCGAGTGGCATTTAGTGGACAGGAGTCAGGGATGCTGAATGACTATTCTGCCCCAAATGCCAACAGCACCTCTGCGGAGAAACTGTCTTAAGGAAAGAGTTTGTATTTGAGTCCTAAAATAGTATTTTTTCAATTGTACTTGATAACCTTTCACCCTAGAAGAGTATTTCAAATTATTTCTCCCCCAATACATCACCTTCTGCTAAACCTGTCTGTGTCCCACGAACAATTTGCACAACTTCTAGAGATCCTGCAATTCACCCTCTTCCTCCTGATGTCACTCCAGGCCCACCTCTACATTTGCTGGTTTCAGTGAGGGGACCCCCTCCTTCAGATTTTGTGTAAATGTTCAGTGAGCCAAGCCCCAACTCTGCGCTCAGAAGTCCCCCACGATTTTCCCCGCCCAGAGAATCATCCTTTTATTTGTACCCTTTGTTTCCTTCCTCCAAGGCCAGTCTTCCACCCATGACAAAGCTTCCCTGGAAGGTGACCCATTTTCTTTATTGTAATAGTGTTCAGGGTGGGACCTTGTCAAAAGCTTTGTGCAAATGAAAATAAATTACATCTGCTGGTTCCCCTTATCCACAGGCATTTTTCACCCCTTCAAAGAGCTCTGGTAGATTAAAGGATTTGCGAATTTGGGGTTTGTATGGGTTTCTCTGCCCAACTCTGGAATCCTCAGCCAAGAAGCCGGCAACAGGGGAGGGCCTGAGCGAAGATGCAGATAAACAGCACTGATGCAACGGACAAACCCCCCGGGAAACCTACACACTATACCCGCTTGCTCTTACGTGCTCTAAAACCCTTTCCAGAACAGTCACATCTCCTGACATTCCTATCGAGGAACCTGGGATCCCTTGAGCAATCTCCATGAGACTGATCAGGGGAGCTGGGCTCTCAAAACCTCGAAATGAGAGAAGGCCCCTAAACTCTTCCAGGGTGAGAGATCTGAGGATTAGGAGTAGTAAAACACCAAAAAAATCCCAAACACCCTCAACCATCATACATTGAGCATCTACTCTGCCAGCTTCTTTCTTTTTACAGGTGCATCTTTCTAATCACCCTGTCAAGCCTATGAGGTAAGTGTGATGACCCCCATTTCACCGTGAGAAACCTGATGGGTTTCCTCCTCGATGGCTGAAGCAACTTGCTCAGGGTCACACAGTTAAGTTGTGAATTGGAATCAAGGTTTGTCGAAGTCAAGTTCTTTCTGTTTCCGAAAGTAACACAATCAATCCAGACTCCATTGAACCTTCTGGGGAGGCCAGGTGCCTGCATCAATTTCCTCTGCTGCTACTATTTCCAGTCTATGTTGGAAGTCCTGGGAACCACTTCATTTAACGTGTGTTCTCTTAACTGGACCAGGTGTGCTCAGAAGCACAGTCAAGCCAGGTCACAGCTCATACTTCTGGTAGACCTGGATCCCCTCTCCTGTCTAGAGATGGCTGAGACCCATTTGTATCAGATAACGTCAGCCAAGCCCGTCTTGCCCACAGGTGCTGACTAAGAGCTCCAAACACTGGAACCAGACCATTTCAGTTCAAATCTCTGCTCTTCTCATCAGTGATATGAGCTTCAGCAAATTACTTTCCTGAGTCTCAGTTTCCTCCTCTGTAAAATGGAGCTAATAATATCCCTATCTCATAAGGTTTTTACAGAGATTATGAGCTCATGACTGACAAAGTGCTCAGAAGAGGGCTTGGCACACAGCAAGCATTATATAAATGTTTGACTTCAAAAGTAAAACCCTCAGTCATGCCCAAGGTGAAGGTCCCTCAGGTCATCTCATTTCTCCAAAGCCCTGACTCTCTTCCTGTCCTCCTTCCTTGCAAACCATTAGCCTGTGCCATCTGGTGACCCCCCCATTATGGGATGTTCCCTCCCCTGCATCCTCACCCTGTTCACTGGTTGTCCCCAATCCCCCTGCCGCCTTCATGCTTACCCCCAAGCCTGGCCCTCCCCTGAGGCCCCACTCACGCTGTTCAGTGGGGCTGTTCTTCACCCACACCACACACACCCAGTGCCCAGGCAGGGGGAGCTGTTTTCCTCTTCAATCCCCATGATTCTTTCCATCTTCAGGAGAACGACAGCAACCCCTGCTCCTTTAAGGCCAGAACCACACAGTTGTCCCCCCATCCACATCTCATCCATGCCATCTCCTCCCCATTGAGGTCACTCTTCTCTTTCTTTGAAGAGGTTGATGCCGAAAGCTCGGCCTCTGTGCACCGGTGCCGAATCGAATCTCAGAGACAAGAGTTCTGGGTGAAGTAGAAAAGAATAGCTTTATTGCTTTGCCAGGCAAAGGGGGACATAGCGGGTTCGTGCCCTTCAAAAACTGTGTGTCCCAACCGGGGGAATATGGTGAGGAGTTTTACAGCAATGGTTCAAGGGCGGGGTTGCTGATAAGCATCAGGCTCTGTGCAGGGCCTGTATTCCTTTAATCCGGCCTCAGGTGATCTGATCTCTGAAGAATGCTTCATCAAGTGTTAGCATCTTCCATTTGTTGGGGGTTTAGTTCTGCAAAAGAGCGAAGATATTGTTATGTGTATCCCTTGAGGCGAACCCAGGAACCTGTCCCAAGGCTGCACTATTTTTTCTTGACTGCTACCCCCCTTGTCTCTGCATCCCCTCCCTTCCCTGATTAGCAACTGTTTGAACCTACCCTTTGGAACTCAGAGGTCACGGAGGCTGGACAGAAAGGCTCTCGTGCCCAGGAGCCCCACAGGGTGCTGCTCGGTTTCAAGATCAGCATCTGGGTCAGCAAGCCCGGATGCTGGTCCCGAGGATCTTTTATCCCCGGTGGGCGGGCCATCTGGTCAACCTCCCCATCTTCAGACACCTCCCCCTCTGCTTCCCAGCAGAAACCCCCCTCTTGCCCTTGGTGGGGCTTGTCATCACCCACAGCTCAGCTTTGTACCACCTCTGGAATCCTTGGTGCAGGCATCCAGTTTGGGACCATGGTCTCCTCAGTTATTCCCACCTCATCACTTCTATCTTTCTGACCCTCTAGACCAGCTCTAACAGAACTTTCTCTGATGATGGAAATGATCTTTTTTTTTTTTTAATTAAAAATTTCTTTTTTGTCCACACAGCACATGGGATATTAGTTCCCTGACCAGGGATTGAACCTATGCCCCCTGCATTGGAAGCACGGAGTCTTAACCTCTGGACCACCAGGGACGTCCCAATGGAAAAGTTCTTTACTGGCGCTGTCCAAGTCAGGGGCAATGGAGGAACTTAGCTTTACATTTTATTGAATTTTAACTCATTCAAGCTGAAATGGAACATGTGACATGTGGTTATTGGCTACTGTCTTGAACAGCATGGGCTCTGGACCCCGGCCTGTTTCTTCTCCCATCAGTGGCCTGTCTTCACCACCTTATCTCTTGAGCTTTGTCTCCATGGTCCATCACATCAGCCACATTGTCCCTCTGTCCCACCTCCTGGAAAAAAACCTTCAACTCTGGATTAATCCAACGGTTCTGCTTTCTCCAGGTCTACACAGGGGCCGCTGAGCACTGCTGGGGCATGACTTTGCTGGGTGGCATTCTTTCTCATAGATGGTCCAACTGCAATAGGTCTTTGAATTCTGCCCAGCAAGCACTATCCCCTTCTCCATAATGACCCAATCAGACTTCCTGCCTTTCCAAATCTGCTCCCTCACTCTCAGCAGGTGGCATTACTTCCTATTCTTTTGTAACAAGAGATGCTTTCGGACCACCTGACCACCTGTTTTACAAGGCTAGTTTTATCTGTCTTCAACCTCCTTCTCCTTCCTATCAACATTTAGGCATGTTCAAATAGCCTTATCTTATAAACAACAATAAAAAAATCCCAACCTTCCCTCAATCTCATGTCACCTTCCAATCACCCTATCTCTTTCCTGCCACTTGTTTTCACACTTCTGGCAAGTTGTCTACCCTTGCTATCTCCACTTTCTCACCTCCCATTCACTCTATAACCTGGGGCGGTCTGGCTTCTGTCCCCACCACTCCTCTGCCACTACCAGGCAAGGTCACCAAGGACTTCCTTGTAGTTCAATCCAAAGTACTCTTTCAGATCTTATCTTGACCTTGAAGGCATGCGACACGGCTCACCGCCCCTCCTTCCTTGAAACTTGCCCGTTGGTGTCTAGTACACCTGAGTCTCCTAGTTTTCTCCCTCCTACTCTGGCTACTTCTAAGTTTTCATGAAACGGCCACATTCTCGTCTCCCTAAGGTGACTCTCGGGCTTCCCAGGTAAGGCTTGGTGCCAAGAACGGTGGTTCCCCCTCCTGATGGCATTCCTGGCCCAAACACCTGGGAGCGTGTTTTCTCACCCAAGAGCCTCACTGTTGTGTTTTGAAACACCAGTTTGTACTGTGAATCCCGCCACTCAGAGCCTGACACGCCTTTTGGGGTGTGTATTTATAACCCCCACTTTGAGAAGCTCTCACCACACTTGGACATCTGTTTTTTTGCATTTGTCCCCTCAAAGGGCAGTATGCTATAGGGACACTGACAAATTAGAAGGCGTCAGGAGAGGCTGCAGAGTGGTTGGCAAAGTGTCCTGCGAGAACTCATTAAAAGAACTGGGGGTGGGGTGGGGTGTGGGACTTCCCTGGTGGCGCAGTGGTTAAGAATCTGCCTGCCAACGCAGGAGACATGGGTTCGAGCCCTGGTCTGGGAAGATCCTACATGCCGCAGAGCAACTAAGCCTGTGAGCCACAACTACTGAGCCTGCGCTCTAGAGCCCACGTGCCACAACTACTGAAGTCCGCGCCCCTAGAGTCCATCCTCTGCAACAAGAGAAGCCACCGCAATGAGAAGCCTGCGCACCGCAACAAAGAGTAGCCCCTGCTCTCTGCAACTAGAGAAAGCCTGCATGCAGCAACGAAGACACAACGCAGCCAAAAATAAAAAAAAATATAAAAAAAAAAAGAACAGGGGGACTTCCCTGGCACTCCAGTGGTTAAGACTCCACGCTTCCACTGCAGTGGGCATGGGTTCGATCCCTGGTTGGGGAACTAAGATCCCTCATGTCGCACAGTGTGGCAAAAAAAAAAAAAAAAAAAAAAGAACTGGGAACATTTTGCCTAGAAGAAAGAAAACTGAGGGATGATATATGGCTGATTTCCAACATTTGAAGAGGTGAAGAGGTAGAGCCTTGGTCAAGGTGGCTGTGTGGAATTGGAATGGAACCAACTGTACAAGTGTCAGGGAGGAGGGTTTTCCCAGAATGTTGTGGACCTCCACGATGCAAGGTGACAGTCCTACCCACCAGGATCCACTGCGGAAGATAAGCTTAGACCTAAGTGATCACAATAAAAGTGGAAAGTGCCCCATCGCCCATACACACATGCTTCCTGAAGACCACTGGCCTAAGCTCAGCTGGCGAGGTGCACCCCAGGGAGGCTAATTTCGAACTTGCTGCCACACAAGGTCCATCAAAAGCTCTGGCACAGAAACAACATAGCAGGAAGAAGGCTTCAGAACGCTGGGCAATCCAGTCTTGAAGATACTCCAAAATAGACCAAGTTGGGTGGGCAGTGAGTGGGGTACCCCAATGTACCTCTTTCAGACCCATCCTTGTCAGGATGTCTTCCTGACTTGTGTTTTGTTGCGATGCCATTGGCTTACATTATGTTACCTCACACTGTGTTCTCTTTATGAGGCCCCTCAGGAGAAATTCCTGCCTGATTTTAGTACCAAGAGTAGTAATTCTCTTGAGTAATAGGTCTGTTTTTATCTCATGGACACTTGCAATTGTGTAACTGACACAGTCTCCTTTTCACTTTGGCTGTGGGAAAGCTCAGGGACAAATTTGTGGTCCACTCCCAGAAGATGAATAGGACATCCCAGGGAGTGTTTTACCTTTATTCCCATCTCTACTTTGCCTTCCCGCTTGGTTTTTCTTCTCTTAGCTCTCCTTATTTTACTGTACACAATCAAGAACAGGCAAGCAAAAATAAACAAAAATCACCTGTAATCTCACTATCCAGAGATACCCACGATTAGCAATGTTGTCTTTTTATGCATATTTAAAAAAAATAAAAATGAGAGTATATTGTGCCTAGTGTTTTTGGGGGGGGCATAGTGTTTTGTAATTTCCTTTTTTCATTTTATAATATGTCACTAACGTCTTTCCATGTGATTAAATGTTCTTTAAATTACTTGAAATTTCTATGAAGATCTAGCAATTTAATACTACCGACTAACATTTCTACATCCCGTTACTGTGTGCCAGGCTTTATGTACATTCACATATACATTTATACGACAGTACACCCACGTAGATGATCTAAGTACAATATTTACACATATTATAAGCTATAATATTCATATGTGTTAACTCATTTGATGCTCAGAACTCTGTGAGATAGAGATTGTTGTCCCCCTTTTACAAATGGGGAAACCAAGGCACAGAAAGATGCAAAACTTGCCAAGGTCACACTCGGGCTCCAAAGCCTGTGCTCCTTAACTGCTGTGTTGCCTTTCAGTATGCCATTGGGATTTCACAGTCCACAGGGTTAAACATTAAAAAAAAAAAGAAACGTTTATCTCCTTCCACCTCACTTTCTAATTTATGTTATTTTGCCTTGTTTTAAGTACCTTGTAAGTCACCTGAAATCCCCCTCTGCCACAAGGCAAGGCATAAATAAACAGTGTAGAGGGTGGTACATGGCACAAGAAGGCAAAGTTAAAATGTTACCCCAGGGGAGGGGATGAATCCAGGCTGTCCTGCAGTGGAGTGGATTTCTTTCCTTGGGCTGCAGTGAACTCCCATCCCTGGAAGTTCACCGCAGCCCAGGGGTGCAGTGAACTTGGGTGGCTGTCTCTCAGGGAGGCTGGGGAAGGCCGTGGTCCAAAGAGACTGAGCTGGGCCAGACTAGCCCTGAGGCCCCTTCTTAGAGTCCCCCAGTTTATGAAAATACCAGTAAGACAAAATGAGGCACTCAGTGGAGTGAATGCAGCAAGTCAGCTGTTGGGCCAGAACCAGGATCCTGGGCTTTCAAGCCAGGTCTATTACTAGCTCACTCATCTAAAAGTAACAACCGCAATTCAGTTCCAAACTCTCAGCCCTGTGTATTTCCCCAAAGTGCTTTGGCTGCTGCTGCAAGATGGTCAAAGGATGCTATTACTGTCCTCCCCCCTTTTGTTAAGGTGGCAGAGAAGGAGGCAAGGAGAAGCTGGGTGGCCCCGAGGATGCCCCATGAGACTCGAATTGGGTGGGATTATCCATTTGACAAATGTGAGGAGAGGAAAGAGCCAAGTTTCTATGCCTGGATTTGATGTTTACTAGCTGGCAGATCTTAGGCAAGTTTCTTCACCTCCTGAGACCTCAGTTTCCTCATCTGCAAAATGAAGCTTAATACCTACTCCGCAAAGCTGTTGTGGGCTCCTACAAGATAGTATGGGCCACAGCACCCTTAAACACTGAGCCAGTAAGTACCTACAGCGCTGCCTCTGGATCTGGGGAGGGCTAGGCTGCCCCCAGCCTGAGGCTGACAGGGCCGTCTGGGAGGGGCGTTGGCCATGCCCAGGTGCTGTCCCGCTTTTTTCCCTCTTCAGCCTCCAGCCCACCACAGCTCCCCGGGCAGGAAAAGGGCCGCTTTCCCGACAGATAGGCCCACCGCACGGTGACAACTGTGGGGGGGGGGGAGGGGGGCGGGGGAGCAGCTCTTTCTCTCCGGACCCCAGGGGCTTCGGGCGGGAGGGGTGAGCCAGCGGAGGCTCCATCTTCCTCGGCTGTTCCTTACGACCCCGGGCTGTCTGCCCACGGGGCACGGCCCTGTGCGCTGTGCCACCGGGGCCATCAGGCCGGGTTAGAGGAAGGCCCGACCCCGGCGCAGCAAAGAAAACAAACACAGATGTGTTTGCCTGGGACCAAGAGGGAGTAAATCGCCCCCTCCCCCCGGCCTGCGCGCTCCCCCGGGGCGTGGGGCTGGCGGAAACCTGCGGGGTTCTCCGCGCAGCGCGGGGCCGGGGCGACGCGGACAGACCGCGGCCGGCCCCTCCTCCCTCCGCGGGGTGCGCGCCGGGCCCAGCCCCCTCTCCGGGGTTTCCCCGGGCGCTCTCCTTGCTTTCCCTTTGTCTCTGCTTCTCCTTCTCGGGCGCCCCGGTTCCCACCCGCTCGTGTCCTCGCTCTCTCCGGGTCCCGGGCCGCTTCCCTTTAACTTTCTTCTTTCCCGGGGTTAAAACTTTGCTAGCGAGCGGGCGGCTGCTCGCCGACGTTATTGGCCGGCGCCCCGCCCGGCGGCCCCGCCCCCCGCCCCCGCGCTCCCCTCCGCCCCCCACTCCCTGCGCGAGTGGCGGCGGCGGCGGCGGCGGAGCCTTCGGGGGCGTGCGTGCGTGTGTGAGTGCGCGCCAGCCAGCGGGAGTGTGTGTGCGCCCCGGGCGCGGGCTGGGCGGCACTCGCACCGCGGCGGGAGCGCCGGGAGCCGGGCGGCCGCGTCGTCACTCGGGCGGGAGAGGCGGCGGCAGCGGCCGGGCCGGGGCTGGGGCAGCGGCGGCCGCGCCGGGCATGGAGCTGGCAAGCCCGCGCTGAGGCAGGGCGCCCCTGCTAGCAGCCAGCGAGAGGCTCTCCGCCGTTCGGCGCGCGGGCTCCCCGGCCGGGGCCGGGCAAACTTTTCTTTCTCTTTTGCCCTCTCCTGAGGTAAAGTCCCGAACGCGGACTCGCCGGCGGGGGTGCGATCTGGGACAGCTGAGCGGGACCCCGGGCTGCGGGAGGAGGGGGCGCGGGCCGTGCGGGCTCGGGGGGCCCACGAGCTACCCTGCGTCCGAGTTTGCGGTGCTGGCGGGCCGGCCGCGGACGGGCGGACGGGCGCGGGCCGGACCCTCGGGCGGCGTGGAGGCGGCGGCGGGGAAGCCGAGCGATGGCCCGCGGCCCCGGCTCGCCGCCGGCCGGGAAGGAGAGGCGCGGGTGGTGCGGGCTTGGGGCCCCCGGATTCGCCTGCCCCCCCGGGACGCGGGGGAGTGAGGCGGGAGTTCGTTCGGCCGCGGGCTTGGTGCGGGGGAAGCCGGGCGTTCGCCCGCGCCCCAGCTCGCCGCCCCGCCGGGGGGTGGAGGGCGCGGGGCGGCCTGGCTGAGCGCGGCTCCCCTCTCTCCGCAGGCGCCTTCTGCGGCGGGCGGACCGACTCCTCGGCGCGGCGGGGCCGGGGCAGGCTGGACGCAGCATGATGCGCGCAGTGTGGGAGGCGCTGGCGGCGCTGGCGGCGGTGGCGTGCCTGGTGGGCGCGGTGCGCGGCGGGCCCGGGCTCAGCATGTTCGCCGGCCAGGCGGCGCAGCCCGACCCCTGCTCGGACGAGAACGGCCACCCGCGCCGCTGCATCCCGGACTTTGTCAACGCGGCCTTCGGCAAGGACGTGCGCGTGTCCAGCACCTGCGGCCGGCCCGCCGGGCGCTACTGCGTGGTGAGCGAGCGCGGCGAGGAGCGGCTGCGCTCCTGCCACCTCTGCAACGCGTCGGACCCCAAGAAGGCGCACCCGCCCGCCTTCCTCACCGATCTGAACAACCCGCACAACCTGACGTGCTGGCAGTCCGAGAACTACCTGCAGTTCCCGCACAACGTCACGCTCACGCTGTCGCTCGGCAAGAAGTTCGAGGTGACCTATGTGAGCCTGCAGTTCTGCTCGCCACGGCCCGAGTCCATGGCCATCTACAAGTCCATGGACTACGGGCGCACGTGGGTGCCCTTCCAGTTCTACTCCACTCAGTGCCGCAAGATGTACAACCGGCCGCACCGTGCGCCCATCACCAAGCAGAACGAGCAGGAGGCCGTGTGCACCGACTCGCACACCGACATGCGCCCGCTCTCGGGCGGCCTCATCGCCTTCAGCACGCTGGACGGGCGGCCCTCGGCGCACGACTTCGACAACTCGCCCGTGCTGCAAGACTGGGTCACGGCCACCGACATCCGCGTGGCCTTCAGCCGCCTGCACACGTTCGGCGACGAGAACGAGGACGACTCAGAGCTGGCGCGCGACTCGTACTTCTACGCCGTGTCCGACCTGCAGGTGGGCGGCCGCTGCAAGTGCAATGGCCACGCGGCCCGCTGCGTGCGCGACCGCGACGACAGCTTGGTGTGCGACTGCAGGCACAACACGGCCGGCCCGGAGTGCGACCGCTGCAAGCCCTTCCACTACGACCGGCCCTGGCAGCGCGCCACAGCCCGCGAGGCCAACGAGTGCGTGGGTGAGTGGGGCGCCGCGGGGACGCGGGCGGCGGGCGGGGACCCGGGCGGCTGCTCCCGGGCCTCGCGACCGAAGGTTCCCGAGGATCGCCCGCTTCGTGGATGTGGTGGGGATGGTGGGAGGCGCGTTCCTGGAAATCGGGCACCGCGGAGCGCAGAGAGCTGGTCCGCTCGCGCTCGTGGCGCTGGCCGTGGACGCTCGGGTTTGCGTTCAAAGCGCTGTGCGAAGCCAAGATGTGGGGTGAGGGCTTTGCCGAAAATTTGCCGACCGGTTCCCCTAAGCCCAGATCCAAAGGCACACACTCCTTGCCTTCCCCTCAGTTTGGCGGGACCCTGGCGTCCACCTCCGCCCCAACCCCCTCCCCTAGGGCTGCAGCTGCGCGCGCTGTTGGGGACCCCGGCCCGGTTCCCGGGAAGTTCCAGCTCCACGACCACAAATCCTTTGGGAGATGGCAAAGGGATTTGCAGTTTGGGGCCAATTCGGTACACGACGACTATCACTCCTGCGTCCTCCATTTGTCTTTTATGGTTTGAAAATAGATATATTTTTTTCCTTTGGACAGCGTGTTTGTGTTAGCAAAAGAATGATGTGATTTAAATTAATTACTATCTACAGATTACAAAAGAGAGTTCACTAATTATGTTAAACTAATTCAATCCCGCTCCAAAAAAGTATACCAGATTTTTTTGTTGTTGTTAGCGTCAGGGTTCGGTGAAATTAAACAGTTCCGAATTAACTAAGGGCCCAGATTCTCGATTTCATGGGGTTTCAGTTCCTGAAAGAGAAATCTGACAAAACCGGCACTGGTGGATACTGTTGGGTCGGAAATGAGGCTTTAGAAAAAAAAAAAGAGAAAAGGATCCGTTCTGTTTCTGAATCATACAACTTTGCTGCTGTAGAAACTCTGCGGCATCAGTTTCTCCCCAGGAGGACAAAAAAAAAAAAAAAAAAAAAAGGAGGGGAAAGGTAGTAAGACCATACTCTGCTTTTCCAGTATGAGATGTAAATGCCCAAATCTCATGTTTTATTTTAATGAAAATCATCAACGTCAGTCGTCAATATAGTTGGTCAGTACGCCCTTGAGTGTTCATCTTTCGTGGAATATAGACGTTTCCTCCCCCTCCCCCTCCCCCCAGCCCCACACAGCCGGTGTGAGTCTCTTCAATTGCTTCGGCCTCTGAGGCACATTACAAAGCTTGCTGGTCCCCACAAACACACGTTTTGAGGTCTGGTTCTGATTAATTGTGTCATGTTGTTGTCGAATAGTTTGTGCCTCACGACTGTGGATGTAGACTTTTGGAATGGAAAACATGTTTTGGAGAAGCCCAGTCGGCACTGAGGCCCAGGCAGGCGTCCTGGTCTGAAGAGGGCTGTTCTCCTGTTGCGTGGCGGGGCCTCCATCTTTGCACTCCAAGTGTACGCTTTTGCAGACCTAATTGTCCTTCCCCCTCCTTTAAGGGACGGAACTGGTTGCCTGTTGGAAGAGACTTTTCAGGATTCGGTGCCGAGATAGTGGTTACACCCCGGCTTAGTCGTCTTTGAGAATTAAAACTCCTTTGATCTGCTCCATTCCTTCAGAACTGTTGGTTTTTCCCATTTCTTCTCTTTCTTCTCCCCTTTCCTCTTTTCTTTTCTTCCTTTTGTGCGTAAAAACCTTTTATTGACATTTAAAAGGCCTCCCAGGGTTTTGCTATCAGTTTTAGTATGTATGTGCATATGAAAGATAACTTCTCATTGTCACCAGCAGGGTCTGATTGGAAAAAACACAAGTGAATACATTGAGGCAGATAAACTGGCTATGAAGGTAGCATTTTACTGGCTTGAAGATTCCTCTTAGCAGGGGTGGTATTGTTCAGATACCACCCACCCCCATCTCTCCCTGTCAGTTTATGTAACCCGCAATTGTTATAACAATGGCCATGTACTTGAAATAATTTCTGTAGTCGAGGATTTTGTCTTTTGACCAAAGCACTAACTCTGTGCACAAATTGGATTGACCGGGTTTTTTTTTTTTTTAAACCAAATCGAGCAATCAACATATTAACTAACGTAATTAGTAAGCCTTTTTGTTCAAAAAGTTTAATTAGGCCTAATAAGTACATAATCTACATGACAAATAATCGGCTAGCAATATTTTCTGGTTTTTACTGAAGTTATTTTAATTCTCAGTAGTTAAAGTATCTTTAAATCTTGCCAATTATTCAGTCATCTCATAAAAGCCAAGCCAATTCAACGATGTTAAAGTTATTTATAGTTTCCTTTTTGAATAGATGTTCTGATACCTTGTAGATATAGCCTCGGGAATGTCAGGTTGAAGTTCCCATAAAGTCTTAATTGAAGTCTTAGTGATTTTTCCATCATTCCACAAAAGAGAAAGCCAGCAAAGACAATTTAGAAGTGATTTACAATTAAAGGTCGAGCTTTTTATGAAAAGGCCCTGAAGTGGAGATATGTGAATGAATTAGTATTTGACAGGTGTTCTGAGACACTACAGGGCACTGTGCTAGGAAAAAGCATTAATGAATCCTTCAAACACTAACTTTTGTACTCTCAGCGGCTCAGATTTTTTCCCCAACATAATCCCATCTTGTGAATTTCACACTGTTGACATATTAAGTCAAGCTACCCAGATTATTTACAACTAAGGCAAAGTAAAGTATATTTTTAATTCTCAAAATGAGTTTTGATTTAAAACGAAGCATTATCACTGTCTTTGCCTTTCTAAAATAATGAGACATGACATAGTAAAGTGGCATCGTTCCCTAGGTTAACTCTCTCATCCCCTCTCCCCCCACAGTCCTAAAACTTGGAAAAAAATCGATATTATTATTTGACTAAATGGTTCTACACAGGGCTGAGGTGCTTTCGGTTTACTAAGAAATGCATATATCCTATTGGTTTTCTTTGGTCCAGCTTTCTTTTTGGGGTTGTTTCAAGGTTAAGTTCTCTATGGAATAAACATGAACTTTTGTAAGGTCCAATTTTATTTTAAATGCAATTTTGGACTTCTTCCGGAGAAGAAAAAACCCAAAACAATATGAAAGAGGAGACTATGTATAACGTTACGGCCTCGACAGCTCTCCGTGGAATAACTAAATACTTTCTTCCGCCCATGTGTATCAGCAGTGTTCACATGCTCTTATACACATGTGCATTTATATTCATTGTGTAAAGAAGCATCCATGCATGGTGGTGGGGGGTGTACATTCAAGAGAAAATGCATGAACAGTTTTAAACCACCTGGGTTGCTAGGCCCTTTTACCCCTCTTCCTTTTTTTTAAAAAAGAGCATCTGAAGACCATATTGTGTTTCATAAATTATTGACATCAGTTTTAATCAGTGTCCCCCTGACGTCGGAGCTGTGTTAGTATTTAGTGCCTGACGAAGCATGCTGTTTAATCTTACTGTGGGGATGTCAGCATGAACCCCTGCCTGGTTTGTGACAGGGTGAGCTTATGAAAACTCGTTTTGCGACTCACTCTATGGCTTGGCGTTGCCCAGCTGAAACCCAAAACCCACACAAAAGACGTCTCTGCAAGATGAGCACCGTGCTGGGCTGGCCTCCTATGGTCGTGGGTACCTGCAACATAATGCTCGTAATTGTTTAAACATGGCTTTGGGAGGGGGTTCCTCAGGCTGTAAATGGCTCTGGTGCTTGGGCCTACCATCATCTTCCCCGGCAGGAGAGGGAGGTTATATGGGAGGCGTTGCCATGAGAAATCTAATGCCCCGATAAAGACTCTTACAAAATCAGAAGGCTAAAATGATTTGCTGCTCAGTCTGGTACATAGGGATAGATAAGTGAATGCTGTTATAGTCCTAGTAATTATTGTAATTATTGTCATCATAATTACATAATGTAATCATAATGTAAATTATGATTAACCCTTGAGGGCTTATTTTTTGCCACTCGGATTAATTTAGTCATTTAATCACTGTGACTATGCTAATAATAGGCCCTATTATTGTCCTTATTTTACAGAGGAGGAAACCATAACCGAGAGATATTAAATGGTTTACCCAAAGCCATATAGCTAGTAGGTGGTGGAGCTAGGACTCCAGTCTGATGCTTTATGCTTGGTTTTATTGCATCCTCTGTGCTGCCTCCCCATAGAACGGATGGATGGATAAATGAACAGCAATTACATGTACAGGTCGACCTCAGAGATATTGTGGGTTCAGTTCCAGACCACGGCAATAAGGCAAGTCACACGAATTTCTCGGTTTCCCAGTGCCTATAAAAGTTGTTCACACCATACTGTAGTCTATCAAGTGTGCAATAGCATTATGTCTAAAAAAATGTACATACCTTAATTAAAAAATACTTCATTGCTAACAAATGCTAACCATCGTCTGAACCTTCTGAGAGTCATAGTAGTAACATCAAAGATCACTGATGACAGATTACCATAGCACATATAATAATAATGGAAAAGTTTGAAATATTGCAAAGAATTACCAAAGTGTGACACAGAGGTATGAAGTGAGCAAATGCTGTTGCAAAAACAGCGCCACTAGACCTGCTCGAGGCTGGGTTGCCTCACACCTTCAAGTTGTAAGAAACACAATATCTGCGAAGTTCAATAAAGCAAAGTGCAGTAAAGTGAGGTCTGCCGGTAGAGGAGAATTCGAGGAGAATAGTCAGAACAGCCTGTTATCTAGCAAGCTTGTTACCTCTTGCTAGAATTAGAGGTGTGTTGTATTGCATGATGTTATGTCATATGATGTCATATATCATACTCATATTTATTATGTTCATACATACTTAAATATGAAACTGTATATAAGAAGTCATCCTTGATTGTAGCCATCAGGCCTAGTGGGAGCTGGGAGATTTTAGGAATGTAAGTGAAGAGGGTTTAAGCACCTTTGTGTGGGTTCTCAGCGTGCACAGGTGTTGCTGATGGCCAAGTCTTTCTTTCTTTTCTTTTCTTTTCTTTTTTTTACTTTTTGGCCACGCCGAGCAGCATGTGGGATCTTAGTTCCGGACCAGGGATCGAACCTGCGTTGGAAGCGCGGAGTCTAAACCACTGGACCTCCAGGGAAGTCCTGGCCAAGTCTTTCTTGATTTCAGGGCCCATGATCCCTCTCAAAGGTGGTGGAACAGAGGTCGTAATCAGAAAATCCTTTCTAAGAAGCCCTTCTCCTTTGTCCCTCGTGTTCAGTATCCCGTTGTTTCTCTGGAACACACTGAAAAAAGCGTAGGAAGTGGCTAGGGAGTGTTGTTGTTAAAGAGGGGGGTTTAGTGGCATATTCCGGTTGCCGGCGTGGTGCTGGTAGGTGCCGGGCATGTGTGTCAGCGGCACAGGACTGTCATTTATCGCTGTTGGCCCCGTGGCAGCTGGAGTGAGGGTCTCTGCTGGGGTCCTCATTAGCACCTGGTGGGCCCGGAGGTTGCTCCCCGCTCTGCCCAGAGAAGCCAGACAGAGCCGTGTCAAGGTGCACCTTCTGGGGTGCGTCTGTGCCTTTCCAAGGCTTTGCCAACGTCTCCTTTGGTCCTGCCCAGACTTCTCCCTGACTTCCTTCTCCTGTAGAAAAATGAGATCCTCGGAAAAGTATTTGAGACTTTATGTCCAGAGTAAATATTGGAAAGGCAGTGGGTTGAAATTCAGATGTTCCCTGGAAGGAATCCCCTCATTTTCTGCTCGCAGCTGGTATCGATATTTCCTTCTTGAGATGAGTTGTGCTTTTCATTAAGTAAATTTTTTGTCTTGGGATTAAACCAACATTGTATTCTTAATAGACTTTTATGTTTACACTTCAAAAGTCCGCTGGGTTGTTATTCGTGTTATCTTGATGGCTTCCACAGCGTCTGCTATGCACACTGGCCTCACCAAAATAAATGGCTCTCTAGGGAACTGGATTATAAACCGGTCTTATCTGTCGGTGCTCTAGTACGGGTATTTTGTGAGCCAGTATTTTTTTTTTTCTTCCTTTCAGAAGTGATAATCATACCTTGGGTTTCTGCAGTGCCTTCCATTAGAGGAAGACTGGAGGTCTCGGAGAGGTTTTGAAATGCTCAGGTTTTAAGCCTAATACTTGCAGAGTGGCCTACAGCATTTTGCCTGTCATCTGGAAAGACACACATCAGCCCTTGTGGTCTCCGAAGCCTCGGAAGACGTGGCATTGGTTTGGGTGGCCCGGGAGTTAGAATGCCTGTCCGGGGGGTGTTGGGTTGCATCCTGAAGGCAGACCACAAACCCCTACTAAGTGCCAGGCATTGTACTAGGTGCTTTACATGTGCTTTATGTCAGTGAATCAGATTTCCACGAAGGAGGCCTTTCGAAACCAGATGTCGCTGCCACCAAAGGGCAGTTTTTACACAAACAAAACTGAATGTAGACAGGGTACATCTTGGCTCGTTCAGTGACGCTGTTGTATACACAGAGAGCAGGGGGTATCAGTGGCACTCGTTTCGAGGGCTGATCACATAAAAGCATGTCCTGTTGTAACCAGCTCCGAGGGATGGTTCCGAACGGTGCCTGAAATCATTGAGCTGCCTGCGACAGTCCTCGGACACAGGGCTATTTGCCTCCACGCTGTCTGCTGTCTTGAGGTTTGATGTGTACAGCACGTGGAGAGTTCAGGATTGCATTTCTGTAGTCTTATTCCAAAAATGTAGCTCTATTATAAACTTGGAATTAGATTTTCATTTGCCTTTGGAACGTTATATAATTTATGGGAATTCCTCCTAAGTCAGAAGGCAGAGACCCATTCCATTTGTCAGTTCCTTGCCTGTAGAGATAATACTTCCTTCCCATCCCCAGCTCCTTGGAGGCCTTGGCTGGGTGTGTGTTCAGCCCTGACTATATTATTTTGTGCCAGTTCTGCTCTCTGACCGAGAGAAGGGACTGTGTGTGCAATGGATGTTTCTATCTGCTGCATCCACTGGCACTAAGAGAACAAGGGAAGATGTCCTCAAGGGGACAGGTGTACCAGTGGTTCAGAAGTAGTGCCAAGGAATGGAGAAGTGTACTCTGCCTTTGCCTCTGGTGTGGTCATTCCTGGAGATCCTGAGTCTTCTGCCATTAGGGTCATTGTATTAGCTAGAGGTAAGGCTATAATCATGTTGCAGTGCATTTGTGCATATAAAGACGATCCAGAAGAAAGATTTCCTTGTGGGTATGGTGGGCTTCTAGGTTATTTGAAGGGGTGAGTGGTTTTTCAGAGGTCAAAGTAAATTTGTTGGGTGAGAACCTTGAAAGGTAGAAAGTAATACTGAGAGGAACAGAAAGTTCACTATATCAACTGATAATCAATGAATCCTCCCAACTCAGCCTAGAAGGAGGCTCTAGAAGTCTGTCTCTGTGGAGGATTCAGGACTAGCCTATGTAAGATGTGCGAGGTATCAGCCTTCTGTGCAGGTGGTCCAGTTTTAGTTGAGGGCCCATTCATGCCCCTTCCTGGCTGGTGCTATGGCTAGATTTTCTAGATTTTCCCCGGTCCTTTACTGCCTCCAGATAAGAGAGATTTTTGGTTGTCATGTCCAATTTTTCACACATTCCAGAGGCTCCACACCAAAGTTAGACAATCTGTAGGACCACAGGCACCTTTAAAGGGGCTGGGTTTGAATAAATGAGTCTTAGGTAACAAGGAAATAAGGTAGATTCTCTTTTAGTTTCCTGAGCACCAATATGTTGCATTACGTTCCATATTTGATGGAACATCCCAAAGGGATGGACACTTCCTGCCGCCTGATTACGGTTGTTGGGGCTTCTGATTTCATCTGTTCCTGCTTGGAGTGGCTGTGGTGAGTACTTGGCAAACGTATCACCCCTTCCCAATTCTGAAACCAGGGCAGACATCACTAATCAATCACTGCACTCTTTTCTCCTAAGTCCAGAAATGGTCTTAGGGTATTAGACTCCTTTTCAATGTAATACTCTAGGCAGCCGTTACTCCTTAGAGTTAGCCTAGGAGATAAAATCTAAGACCAAGGGTGCCGGGAGACCTTCCCCGGCTCCCCCAGTCTGCAGACAGAGAAGTACACTGTAAGTGGACGTTTCTGGAGCAATCAGTGGTCAGGTGACTCTGTTGGGTCTGGGGATGTAAAGCAGTGGGAAGTGATGCCCTCCCCGCAGGTGGGATGCAGTCTCATCGGGCCTGAGGCTCTTCCCACCTGAAAAGTCGGGCCCTGGACCCCACACCAGGTCTGTGCGGCATCGGGAGACAGAACTCTACACAGGCAAGGGCTCTGCTTACATTTGGGCTGACACAGAAAGTGCCGAACAATAACAGCGCCAGTCCCAGCATGAAAAAGGAAACACATTGTGTTTACAGATACAGAGCTTGGCCTCCGAAACAAGAAAGTACCTTTGGGTCGGGCGCCCCAGGGCAGGGCTGTTGGACAGCGGCCCCCCTGCTCTGAGTCCTGCGGCCAACGCGTTTCCTCTCCCCGCAGCCAGACCTCAAGAGGTGGGCAGGTCGATCGAAGCCAACTCTTTCTTCCCAGACCCAGCCCTGTCTCACTCCACAGCTCAGACCTGGGGAGAATTCATTGTGAGAAAGTGCTCGACCTGCCCAGCTGCCACGAGGAAGGAAATTGCTTCTCACTCCAATCCACAGAAACCCATCGGGCTTAAACCCGGATTGGGGGCAGATCTGCCATCATTGCTACCCAGACATGCCAGGGGAGAATGGGACTGGGCATCCTCTGTATTTCTCACCCCAGTTTGTTGTTGGAACCGAGGTGAGGGAGCTGTTTCTTGTTTTATTTTATTTTATTTGTTTTTTGTATGTTGGCCATGCCGTGCAGCACGCGGGATGGTTCCCCAACCAGGGATCGAACCTGGGCCTCCGCAGTGAAAGTGCCAAATCCTAACCACTAGGCCACCAGGGAATTCCCTGTTTCTTGTTTTAAATCGAAGGTGTCTGCAGAAGAATGTGACCCACGTTGAAGTGAAAAGCAAGTTCTGATTTTCCTGCTGCATAGAAATGGTTCAGTTCTAAAATCAAGATCAGAGAGCACAGCATTCTACTTAATAATATATGAAATACCAAGATGTGTGTATTAGGCGTTATGGTTGAGAGAACCCACCTCCAGCTTCAGACTGCTTGGGTTGAAGTCCTGGCTCCACCCCCGCAGTGTGACCTTGGGCGTGTTATTGAAGTTCTCTGTGCTTTCAAAGCCTTCTGTGTCCTGGGGGGCTCCACTGAAGACCACGCTGGTATATGGGGTACAGTGCCGAGTGAGAGGGGCCCTTGCATTGTGCTAGGGAGGGGGCTCAGAAGAGGGGCATAAGAAGGAGACCCCCGAGGCAGGGTGCTCCTTCTAGACTAGGGGCTTTCTTTTTTCTTTTTACTTTTTAAAAAAAATTTTTAATTGAAGCATAGTTGCTATACAATATTATATAAGTTACAGGTGTACGTATAGTGAGTCACAATTTTTAAAGGTTATATTCCATTTGTAGTTATTATAAAATATTGGCTATATTCCCCATGTCGTACAAGATATCCTTGTAGCTTATTTTATAACTAATAATTGTACCTCTTAATCCCTCACCTCTAAATTGCCCCTCCCCTTCCCTCTCCCTACTGGTAACCACTAGTTTGTTCTCTATATCTGTGAGTCTGCTTTGTTTTGTTTTGTTTTGTTTCGTTATATTCACTAGTTGGTTGTATTTTTTTAGATTGCACGTATAAGGGATGTCATACAGTATTTGTCTTTCTCTGTCTGGCTAATTTCACTTAGCATGATGCCCTCCAAGTCCCTCCATATTGCTGCAAATGGCAAAATTTCATTCTTTTCTATGGCTGAGTAATATTCCATTGTATGTGTACATATATTTATTCATTCATCTGGTGATGGACACTTAGTTTGCTTCCATACCTTGACAATTGTAAATAATGCTGCTATGAACATTGGGGTGCGTGTATCTTTTCGAATTAGTGTTTTTGGTTTTTTTGGATATATACCCGGGAGTGGCATTCCTGGGTTATAGGGTAGTTCTATTTTTAGTTTTTTGAGAAACCTCCATACTGTTTTCTGCAGTGACTGCACCAATTTACATTCCCACCAACAGTGTACAAGGGTTCCCTTTTCTCCACATCCTCGCCAACACTTGTTATTTGTGTTCTTTTTGATGATAGCCATTCTGACAGGTGTGAGGTGACAGCTCATTGTGGTTTTTGATTTGCATTTCCCTGATGATTAGCGCTGTTGAGCATCTTTTCATGTACCTGTTGGCCATCTGCATTTCCTCTTTGGAAAAATTAGACTTGGGGCTTTTTATCAGCACACATTTCTGTAGCCCTCACTACTGCCATGCTCTGTTCTAAACATTCTGCACATATTATCTTGTTTAGTCCTCATAACAGCCTTATGAGGTGGGTTCTATTATGAGTATAATTAAGTCAATTTCTTCACTGAAGTATAACGTAATGTACAAAAAAGCACACGAATGCTTAGTGCACAGCTCAAAACTTTTCCTGATGTAGACACACCTGCATAACCAGCACCCCAGATGCTGCCCTGAGTGCCCCTCCAGTCACCACGCCCCTTACCCACCATGCCTTGAATTGCCTGTTTTTGAACTTCATGTAAATGGAATCATATTCCGGCTGCTTCGGCTCAGTAGTACATTTGTGGTATTTATCCATGGGTAGTAGTAGTTTTATTCGTTTTCATTGCTATGCTGTAGTGTTCCGTGATACCCATGTATAAATTTATTTATTTGTTCCATTTATGGTGGCTATTTGGGTTGTTTCCAGATTTTAGCTATTAAAAATAGTGCTGCCGTGGTTGTACTTACCCATGTCTTTTGATGCATATTTGAATGCATTTCTCTTGGGGATGTGTCTGGAAGTGGAATCTCGTGTCCTAGGGTAGGTATCCGTTCAGCTCTAGTACACTGTGTTTATCCGTTGGTCACACGTTTTGTAGAAAGCGGTTGTACACATTTACATTTATACACCATTTTACAGGTGAAGGAAAGGGGGCACACACAGGGTACATGCCTTGCCCAGGGTCTCACAGCCGGCAGTGGTGGAGCTGGGGTCAGAATCTAGACAGTGTGCTTCTGGCGTCTTGTTTTCCACCACTGTGCCCGGTTGCCTCTCTCTTTCACCTGTATACACCCTGCCAAGGAAAACTGTTAATAATGGGGGCAAAGGTGACTTTGGGCCAGTCCCTTCACTTGTCTGGGCCTTGGTTTTCTCTTCTGTAAAATGAGGGGTTGGGCCACGCAGACCATCTTGAGCGCTCACATTTCTGTGCCCCAGTGCACGCACCTCCTTCCTGAGGACTTTTCCCAGCTGCGTTACCCACCCCTTCCATTCCCGTCTCCACCAGAGGCAGCTCTACAGTGTGAGCAGTGTTATTTCCCGCCACCTCCATTCCATTGGGATGCCCTCAGGAGACTGCGCAGGCTCTGATTGGAGGACTCACTTGGCCCCGCCCTTCAAGACTTCCTGGAATTTCCTCATCTTTCACTCACCAGCTTTTACACTGGGGAGGGGGAGACATGGGACCTTTGTTCCATCTTTGCCCTCTGGCATGTCAGCCACCCAGCCTTCTCTCTTCAGTCATGCGTGTTCAGCTGAATGAACATTCACAAAATCAACTCACTTGTGTAACTAGCTCAGCCATCAAGAAATTAGATATTTCCAGAAGGCCTCTTTATGCCTTTCACACCACCACCGCACTGTGGCCACCATCTTGACTGCTAACACCATAGATTTCGTTTTGCCTTTTCTTGAACTTCACATCCATGAAATCAGACTGTGTGTTCTCTTCAGTACCTGGCTTCTTTTGCTCAGCAGTATTTCCTTATAAGTAGTGTTAATCATAACTTATCCTCTAGTCCTTTTTAGTTTGATGGATGAGCGTGGTTTCGTGGAGGTACTGAGCCTTCTACTTGTCTTGTCTGCTCACCTTTGCTCGTGGTGAGTGACTTTCCTCATGTATTTGGCACTGACTGTCAGCTTTTCTTTATTTGGGATTTCGTGGAATTCCCACGGGTCTTAGTTCTGGAAATGTCCCTTCTGAGTGATTTTGCATTTGATTTTGCCAGACATCCTCGAGGTATCATTGGCTTGGGACCGCTTTTTCCATTAATTAATTATCTTAGAAATTCCTCTATCAAATGAGGAGTGTGTATTTTGCCTCCAATCATTTCCAGACCTGGGGTTTCATTTTCTCACTGAAGACTCTTTCTCCCTTTACTCAGGAGTTTTGGGGGACTTCCCTGGTGGTCCAGTGGTTAAGAAGCCGCCTTCCAATGCACGGGACGTGGGATCGATCCCTGGTCGGGGAACTAAGATCCCACATGCCGTGGGGCAGCTAAGCCCGCACGCCACAACTACAGAGCCCACGTGCGTGGGAGCCCACACGCCACAACTAGAGAAGCCTGTGTGCTGCGGTGAAGATCCCGCGTGCCGCAACTAAGACCCGATACGGCCAAAAAAAAAAAGTTTTGGGTAGAGACAACTTTTGCTGTCAGATTTTTAGTCCCCTTTTCACTTTGGGTGCATTTGGAAGGTCCAGGCTTTTGCCACCTGGATTACTGATCCTAACGGGTCTCCCTGCCTCTACCCTTGTCCCCCAAGCTCCCAGTCTGTTCTTACTGGTAGTTCCCTCTGCCCAGATATCCCAATGGATGGCTTCCCTGACTCCTTCAAATCTTTGGTCAGCTGTCATTCCTCAGTGCAGCCTATCCTATTTAATGATCCTAAAATAGCCCCCTCATCCGTGTCTGTCTGTCTCTTTCAAACACACACCCCCACACACAAACACACACACTTATACTTCTCATCACCTTTATCCTGCTCTACTTTCTCCTTTCTTCCCCCCACAGTGCTTATCTCCTTCTGACATACTGTTGGGTTGGCCAAAAAGTTTGTTTGGTTTTTTCTGTAAGATCTTACGAAAAACCCAAACAAACTTCTTGGCCAGCCCAATATTTAACTTAGTTATCTATTGTGTTTATTAACTATCTTCGCATCCTGCCACTTGCTCTGTTCTAAGGCACTTGTTAATTTATGTAAGGGCAGGAATCCTTGTCTCTTTTGTTCACAGGGAGGCTGGCATATAGTAGGTGCTCATTAAATATGGTGAAGAAAAATAATGCAAGACCTCCTTTCTAACTCCTGGCCTTTTAAGACCCAAGGTCTCATCTCATGTGTGCAGGTGTTAAAAACTCAAGCCCAAAGCCATTAAGGCCTGTCTCCAGGTCTGATAACCAGTCTTCCTTTCCCCTTATCTCTCTCCTCCTTCCCTTCCCTCCTTACTCACAAACACCCCATGGTCACCATGGTCTCAGTGTTTCTCTTAATACTTTGGCTTTCAGATTCTTATTTCCTCTAGCACGTGGGGATTTCCTTTTATTGCTTGTGAGATATACCATGCATTACATATTCTTAAAAATTACTTTCATCTAGTATTTCTGCAGTGGTTGGGCTTCTGCATTAGCTCAGTATACCTTGTTGCCAGAACTCAGAGTCCTATATTTTAATCTTCGTCCACCTGGAATTAATTGTGACATATGGTGTGAGGTAAGGATCCCTTTTTTTTCAGCAAACATTTAGCCAGCTATTCAATGACAGTTACTGAAAAAAAATTATTCTCAACAATTTGAGATGCCATATTATTAAATGCTTAAGTATTATATAAACTTGGATCTATTTTCTACATTTCCCGTTTTGTTTCACTGATCTGTTTTCCTTCCACTGCCTATCTGTTTGGATAGTGCATTTCATTTCTGGTGGGCTCAACATTTAATCATTTATTCTTTTTCATTTGTTCTTTTCAGTTATTCTCATTGCTCTTCTTATGTATTTATGTATGTATGCATGCATGTATAGGCTTTAGATGAGTTTATCAAGTTTCAATACAAACGCCATTGGTAATTTGGTGGCAGTGTAGTTAAAACGAAGTTGGTGATAGTTGATAACTTTTCTTTTTTTTTTTTTTTTTTGCCACACCACGCAGCATGCAGGATCTTAGTTCCCTGACCAGGGATCGAACCCGTGCCCCCTGCAGTGGAAGCACGGAGTCTTAACCACTGGACCACCAGGGAAGTCCCTACATTTTAAAAATTGTAACTGTAATCAACATGACTGTTGTACTTAATGATTTCATTATTTAAATGTCTCCATTAGGGTTGTTAGGATACCGAAAGGGTAGGATGTAAGTCTAAATAAAATCATAGATTGACTCTCTTCTGGATAAATTTTTAAAACAGTATTAGTTGAAATTCAATAAATTGCACATATTTAAAGAATGTAATTTGGAAAGTTTGACATATGTATTTACCTATGAAACTATAACCACAATCAAGATAAAGAACATATCCATCAGCCTCAAATGTTTCCTAATGCTCCTGGGTAATTCCTTGCATACCTTCTGCTGTTTCCATCACTGTGCTTTCTATCATTTTATATTAGTTTGCTTTTTCTAGAGTTTTATATAAATGGACTCATATGGTATGTATTCTTTTTTGTCTGGTTTTCTTCAGTTTTCATGATTATTTTGAGACTTATCCATGATGTTATGTACCTCAATAGTTCACTCCTTTTTACTGCTGGATAGTAGTCCATTGTATGGAAATACCAAAACGCATCTATTCATCTGCTGATAGACATTGGGTTGTTTCCAGTTTTTGACTTTTACAGGTAAAGCAGCTGTGAACATTCTTGTACACATTTTTGCAGGGACATATGCTTTCATCTCTCTTGAGTAAGTACCTAGGAGCAGAATGACTGTGTGATATGGTAGTGTATGTTTAACTTTTTAAGAAACTGCCAAACCGTTTTCCAAAATGGTTGTACCACTTTACATTCATACCAGCAGTGTGTGAGCATTCCAGTGTCTCCAACTCCAGTTCCTCGCCAGCATTTGATATGGTCAGTCTTTTTAATTTTAGCCATCTCAGTGGTTATAGAGTAGATAACCTTTATAATTTTAAGTCTTACAATCCAGAAGCATTGAACATTTTCATTTATTCGTGTCTTCTTTTATGCCTTTCTGTAGCGTATGTAAATTTCTTTATAGTAGCCTTATACTTTTTAACAGAAAATTTACTTCTGTGTATTTATAATTTTTATTACTATTATGAAAGGAATTTTTTTCCTTCCTCATTTTATTTTCTAACTGGATATTGCTGACATATAGGAAAGTTGTTGATTTTTATATAAGTATTTTGCAACCTGCAATTTTACTGAACTCTTTTAAAATGAATTCTCATAGTTTTTCCGTTAATTCTCTTCTCTCAAATTTCTTTCATATTCAGTTATAGCCCACAAATCATGAATATTTTAGCTCTTCTTTCCAATGCTTGGACTTTTATTTTTCTTGTTTTACTGCATTGGGTAGAAGTTCAAAGTAATGGTATATAATAATGGTAAGATACACCCTTGTCTTGATCCTGACTTGAGTGAGAATGTTTCTAGAGTTTCATCATTAAGTATGTTGTTTGTTACTAGTTTCAGATAGATCTTTATTGTGCTCAAAGGAATGACCTCTATTCTTGGTTTACTGGGAGGTTTGCTCCTTTTTGTTGTTTTAAATCAAGAATATGTGGAATGTTAACCCTTTAGATATCAATCAATCAAAATGATCATATAATATTTCTCCTTCATTATATTAAATAATGAATTACATTAATTGTTTTATAAAATTTTTAATAGCTTTATTGAAATATAATTCACATACTATACAAGTCACCCATTTAACGTATACAATTCAGTGGTATTTAGCGTGTTTATAAAGTGGTGCAATCATCACTAAAATTAATCCCAGAACATTTTTGTCATCACCAGAAGAAGCCTTGTACCCATAGCAGTCACTTTCTATTCCCTCCCCCTTACCATTGTCCCAGCCCTAAGCAACCACTAATCTACTTTTGATCTCTATGGATTTGTCTGTTCTGTACATTTTATATAAATAGAATCATACAATATGTGGCCTTTTGTGACTGACTGATTTCAACTAGCATAATGTTTTCATGGTTCATCCATTTTATAGCATGTGTCAGTACTTCATTCCTTTTTATGGCTGAATAATATTTCAGGGTATAGATATGTCACATTTTATTTATTCATTCTTCAGTTAGTGGACCTTTGGATTGTTTCCACCTTTTGGCTACTAGGAATAATGCTCCTATGAACATTGCTGTACAGGTTTTTGTATGAATATGCGTTTTCATTTCTCTTGTGTATGTACGTAGGAGTGGAAATGCTGGGTCATATGGTAACTCTATATTTAACTTTTGAAGGAACTGCCAGACTGTTTACCAAAGCAGCTATTCCATTTTACATTCTTACCTGTAATGTATGAAGATTCCAATTTCCCCACATCCTCATCTATACTTATACTCTTTCTTTTTGATTATAGCTGTTCTGGTGAGTGTGAGGTGGTATCTCATTGTGGTTTTGTGATTTTCTAAATTGGAACTATTCTAGCATTCGTGGAATAAAGTTTATTTGGTTATATATTATTCTTTGCTAATATTTTATTTTTGATATTTGTATCTGTTCAAAAGTGTAATTTGTCTGAACTTTTTTCTCCGTATATTGCCTTTTGTATCAGGGCTGTTCTGACCTTATAAAATGAAGTGAGAAGTTTCTATTCTCTTCTATGCTGTGCAATCATTTAAGTAGCATGAGAAATAACTGTTCCTTGAAGATTTGCTAGAATTAGCCCATCTGGGCCCTGTGCCATTTTTGGAAAGAGTTATTTGATAACCATTTCAGTTTCTTCCATGCTTATATGTTTATTCAGGAATTTTTCAACTGCTTTCTGAGTCAAATCTGGTAAATTATTTTCCAAGAAAATGATGATTTACCCAGATTTTCATTTTTTAAGCATAGTTATATATAGTAATCACTAAAAATGTTTTTTAAAACTTTCATATATGGCTATGTCACCGTTCTAATTTCTGATAATGAAATATTTATTCTCACTCTCTCTTTGCCTACATTTCTTTGTTTGTTTGACATTTTTGAAAATGATGATAATAATACCTGATAATATCTGTTGAACACTCACTGTGTGCCAGGCCCTGTGCTGAATACTTTGTATGCACTGTCTAATGTTCAGAATCTTGACAACTTTGTGAGTTGAGCACTATTATTCACATTTACAGGTGGTTAAGAAGTTCAGACATTTAACTTGCCTGATGTCACACAGTTACAAAGCCCAGAGTTATAATTCAAACAGGATCTCTCTATTCTCAGAGTCAGAGCTCTTATATGCTATTTTAGTCTGCCGCTTACTTTTTAATGTTTTTTTTTAATTGTTTCTAATGTTCTAATTTCTGTTTTATCTTTATTAATTTGTTATTTAGGCTTTTGTGGTCCTACTAATATTTTTAGCTGAATGCTCAGTTCAATTAATATCATTATTTTCTTATTCCTATTTAGCAGTACAACCGTTTAGGCAATGACTTTTCATGTCTATAGTAGCTTTGACCACTTACCCTTGGTTTTGATTTGTACTGCTCTCATTGTCACTATTTTTCCAGCGACTGTGTCATTGTAGTTGTGATACTCTTTTTGTTTCTGGAGTTATTTATGAATTGGATTTTCATTTCCAGGGTATTAAGTCCTCAAAATATATATTTTGTTATTAATGTCCAATTTCATTTTATTGCAACTAATACAATTTTTGTTTTGTTTCATTTTTAAACAATCTCACGTGTGTACGTAAGGTCACTTCTGTTGCTATTCCATGGGAACTGGAAGAGAGCTCTGTTTTTAGGGTACAGAGTTCAATATACTTATTAAAATCAATCTTACTGATTATATTCTTCAGATACTCTGTATCCTTGTTTTATTTTTGCCTACTTGGAGCAAAAAGACAATATTAGTGGGAGACTGACATACCACTCTAAGTGTTTAACAAATTAAGTGGCAAAGTCATCCAACCTTTTAAAAATTAAGAGGTGGGCAAAGCCATATAAGGCTTTGAACACAAAGTAAAAGCAGGGGTCACAAAATAGTATCTGAAATGTAGAGTTCTGAGCAGAATGCATTAATAAGGCAAAGCTGGTGGTTTTATACTGATATCAGAAAAACTGCACCATGTCATGAACTTGAATGGAAATCACCTGGGCCTTGGTTTCAGTGGTGAAAAGAGATGATTTTTCAGCAGATGCTTCCTAGTCCCTTCCAGCGCTCTCATTCCGTGAGGACGGTTTGGGGTTCCCTCCTAAGTGGTGCCAGGAACGGAATTAACCGGGAGTTAATGACTAGAAGCAAAGAATAGAACAGGATGATTCCTAGTTGAGACTGGAGCAGTTTGAGCTGACAGCTGGGGCTGGGTTTATTGCTTTGGCTCATTCCTGTCTTTACAGGAGCATCTGCCTCCTTGCCTCTTGGCCTGGCAAAGGAGATGTGCTAAAATAGAAATCAGTCTGCAAGGACAAGATGGTGAGGCCGCAAGAACTCCCTGACATGGGTTGCCACCTCCTGTAATGAAATATGACCCTGATGGCTGGGTTTGGCTCTGGAATATGCCCCCTTCCCCCACCCCCGGGAGCTCTCTGCTCTCGGAAAGAGCATTTCCATAGACAGCTACCTGCAGGAACGGGCAGGTTACCCAGCTCCCTGCCTGCCTCTGTGTCCCCTCATCCTCTTGCCAAGAGATGATTAATTCATTGAACAAAGAAGGGAAGGTGAAGAGAGGCATGTGTTTCACCGGATACCAGGACCATGAGAAAGGCTGAAAATTAATGAGTTAAGTATCTAATTTAAGAAGTTAGGGAAAAATGAACAGAATAAGCCAGAACAAAGTGGGGGTGGGGAGGAGATTAAAAACAAGAGCAGAAGTCAATGAACTAGAAAACAGATATTCAACAGAGAGAACCAAAGCCAAAAGTTGGTTGTTTGGGAAGGCTAATAAACAAATATCTGGAAAGATTGGTAGAGGGAAAAAAAAGAGAAGGCACAAATAAACAGCGTTAGGAATGAAAAAGAGACATAACTAGAGGACTGGCAGAGACGAAAAAAATAAGGTAATACTATGAACAACTTTATGCTAATAAATTTTAAAAGTGTAACCTCTAGCATCTTGATCCAAACCCTTGGAGTATTTCTCATAGAATTGTAACTAGACGACCTGCATCACAATCTTCTATGGAACCAAATCAAAACCAGATAAAATAGACTTCATCAGAATTTGAAACTTGTGCTTCGAAGGACACCATCAGGAAAATGAAAAGACAACCCACAGTATGGGAGAAAATATTTGCAAATCAACTATCTGAAAAGGGTCCAGAATATATAAAGAATATAATATATAAAGAAATCTTAGAACTCAACAACAAGAAGGCAAAATAAATTTAAAAACAGACAAAGCACTTGAATAGATATTTCTCCAAAGAAGATATACATACACATGGCCAATAAGCACATGAAAAGATGTCAACGTCGTTGGCCATCAGAGAAATATAAATCAGTACCACTTCACACCCACTTGGGTGGCTAGAATCAAAAAAATAATAACAAGTGTTGAAAAGAATGTGAAGAAATTGGAACTCTCATGCATACACTGCTGGTGGGAACATAAAGTGATGTAGTTGCTTTAGAAAATAGTTCCTGAAAAGGTTAAACATATGAGTTACCATACAACCCAACAATTCCACTCCTAGGTATATACTCAAGAGAAATAAAAATACGGATCCACACAAAAGACTGTACACAAATGTTCATAGCAGCATGATTCATAATAGCCAAAAAGTGGAAACAACCCAAATATCCATCAACTGATGAATGGATAAAGTTTGGTATACCCATACAATGCAATATTACTCAGCCATGTGAAGGAATGGAGTACTGATACATGCTTAAACATGGATATACCTTGAAAACTTCATGATAATTGAAAGCCAGTCATAGAAGACCACATACTGTATGATTCTCCTTATATGAAATGTCCAGGATAAGCAAATCCATATAGGAAGCAGATTAGTGGTTGCCAGAGATTGGAGGGAGGGGTGAGTGGGGAGTGACTATTAAATGGGTGTGGGGTTCTTGTTGGGGTGATGAAAATGTTCTAGAATTAGATAATGGTGATGTACAACCTTGTGAATTGTACACTTTGAAAGGGTAAATTGTATGGTATGGGAATGATATTTTTATTAAAAAAAACTTGTGTGGGGCTTCCCTGGTGGCGCAGTGGTTGAGAATCTGCCTGCTAATGCAGGGGACACGGGTTCGAGCCCTGGTCTGGGAAGATCCCACATGCCACGGAGCAGCTGGGCCCGTGAGCCACAACTACTGAGCCTGCGCGTCTGGAGCCTGTGCCCCGCAACGGGAGGGGCCGCGATAGTGAAAGGCCCGCGCACCGCGATGAAGAGTGGCCCCCACTTGCCGCAACTAGAGAAAGCCCTCGCATGAACCGAAGACCCAACACAGCCAAAAATAAATAAATAAATAAATAAAGTAGCTATAAAAAAAAAATTAAAAAAAAAAAAACGTGTGGAGTGGGAAATGTTTATTAAAATGTGTATTTCCAAGCATTTCCCTGGATTAATGAAGTCACATCTCTGGTTGTAGGGTCTAGAAATCTGCAATACTTTAGATGAAACCAGTGCACAGAGAGGTTTAAGAATCATGCCCACTTTTACTTTTAGTAGAATTCCCATTAATAAACGTAAAAAAGAGCGATGGAAATAGAAAATCACTCCTTGGGAAAAAATATCCCCGTAATAGTCATAGAGAATCACAATGTCTGCTACAGTTACTGAGTGAAAGTATGATGAGACATAGAAAATTTACGTAGTGTCAAAGTAGCTCTCCACAATCTTAAAAGGAAAAATAGTAACTTTATAGTGAAGAAATCGGGCAGACATCACTTTAACCAAGTTATCAGAACTAAGAGAACCAATAATGGGACAGCCTGACATCATGTGTCACCCAATACACACTGAGAGGGAGACAGCATTGCTTCCATGGGATCTTGCTAAAAATATGTAACCTGAATTTCATCCTGAAGAAACATCAGATAATCCCGAACGAGAGCCATTCTACAACGTAACTGGCCAGTACTCTTCAAGAGTATCAAGGTCATTAAGGACAGAGCAAGACTGGAGGACTGTCATCTGCTGGAGGAGAAAAAGAAGACAGGAGACCTAAATGCAATGTCCGGTGCTGGATCAGATCCATCCTGGACCAGAAAAGGACATTAGTGGGGCAGTTGGTGAAGTTTGAATAAAGTTTATAGATTAGATTTCAGTTTCCTGGTTTTGATCATTGTGGGATGGGTATGTAAGAAATTAACATTTGGGGGAGCCGGGTAAAGGGGGACACAGGAATTCTTTGCACTGTTTTACAACTTTTTTGTAAGTCTAGAATTAATTCAAATTGAGAAATTAACAAGAAACCACCATCCTGCAGTGTCATGATTCTCAGTTTGAAAGCCATTGGTGTAGCAGGAAGATTTCCGGCTTTGGAATCAGACAGGCCTCAGCGGAATACCCTTACCATCACCTGCCATCTAGATCTTGAGCCTCTCAGCGTCAGCTCGGCATCTGAGAAATGGGATTAATCACGTCCGTGCCCTAGGATTGTTGGAGGGTTCGATGAAAGGATGTAAGCAAAATACTAAGTACAGCCCCAGCCTGTATCAGCTGCTCAGGAAATGCCAGCCCTCCCCCACGGTTCAGAGTGATTTTCCCACTCAGTCAGCCTCAAGTCCTTCTCTGGACTTGGAGCGAGAGAATCGTTCCTCTGGGCTGGGCTGTTTGGCCGGGCAGGGAGTCTTAAGCACCCTGGCCGGGCACCTGAGAAAAGGTGCATCACGGGAGGAGGCTGGGGGTTTGACCAAGATTGAGGTGGGGAAGGAGTTGGCCTGGGGAGCTTTCTCACAGGCTCTCCTTGGCAGGCTGCTTAAAGTTACACCAACTTCAAACACAAAGGGTTTTCAGACACAAAGGAAGGCTCAACCTGGCCAGTGCCAGGCCTGGCTTGGCATTCGAATTCAGAAATCCAAGTCCTCAGAGCTCACAGACAGGCCAGACCATCCCAGTAGCTCTGCCCCCACTCCAGGAATGCCAAGAACCTTCCAGAGAGCTCCCCTCCCAGGCCTGCTCTCATCATTGACCCCTGGTCCAAATTAATTAGAGTAAAGTAAGAGCCGGTTCCCTGCAGGCGTTTATTCTGCTGGCAGCTGAGACCGGGCCACAGGCCCAAAGGTGGTGCCCCTTCCACCTGCCTCCATCTCTGACTCTCCCCACTTTGCAGCACGTGTGTGGGTGTGCTGGCGTGGTTTTCTTAATGGCTTATTTTAAAATAAAACAAAGCAGATCGTGTTAGTTTCCCATTGGGTCGGGAACTTTAGGTAGTTTTTCAGTCCCTGTTTTTACATAGAATCCTCCGTGGTCTGTCACTTGGGTCCCCCACGGGTGAGCCAGAGTTAAAGGCACCATCAGAGAACATTGGAAGGACTGAGGACATTTTAAATGTGCTCTCCCTGTGACCCGGCAATTCCACCTCTCTATGCCCACCCTAGAGAAACACACAGGGGCAGAGAAAGGTACCTGCAAGTGTTTGTCCTAGATTTATCTAGATCTGCATCTCTATCTATATATCATATCTATCTATCATCTATCCATCTGTCATCTACCTCTATCTTTATTAATCTCTATATATCTATTGTATACATCTAATCTAGATCTGTTTCTCTTTCTTTCTTGCTTGCTTCCTTCCTTCCTTCCTTTCTTTATGTCTGTTTCTACATACACACAAAGAGAGAGACAGAGAGAGAGAACACAGCCTGAATGTCTATCAGTAAGGAGATGGCTAAATAAACTGGTCTATTCACACCCTAGAATATAATGCTGTGGGTAAAATCATAAATGTATGCATGCGCCCAGGGACAGGCCTCCATAATATACAGTATGATACCACTTAGGTATCAAAACAAGATCCTGCCTCATCTCTGAAGTGTGGGTACCTCTTCCTCCTCCTCCTCTCTCTAGTCCTGTCATAGCTCTGGAGCTTTTGGAATAGCATTGGTTTCAGGAAATTTGTGACTTAATTGAGTTTGTTGTTATTATGTGGATTATTAATTTAATTTATTAAATTAATGAAGAACCAGGCCCGGAGTTGATTCTTTCTCGGTGCTGAACTGGACAATGTCATTGGCAAACTGCAGCCTGTGGGCCTGTTGCCTGTTTTGTAAATAAATTCTTTTCGGAACACAGCTACGCCCGTTGTTTACAAGTTGTCTGTGGCTGCTTTCGGGACAGCAGGAGAGCTGAGTAGTTGCAGCAGAGACCCTGCAGCCCGCCAAGCCTCGAATAGTTATTATCTGGCCCTTTCACAGAGAAAGTTTGTTGAACCTTATCCTAAACCCTTATCCCAGACCACCCCATTTCTTCCACGACCTGGGGGATATTGAAAGGAATTGGCCCTTCCCGCTGCCGCTGTATAACTCAGTGGGGTTTGGAAGAGCTGTTTGTAAAAGCCCAGACTAATGGATACTTTATTATGAATTAATCATTACGAAAGTCACTGCATCCCCTCGCCTCTCCAGCACACACAGCCCTGCAGCAACGCCTTATCCGATGTAGGTCCTCAGTGGGCATTAGCTATAGGACTTCTGAAATGCACTGTTTCCTAGGTAGCCCCCTGAAGCAGACTTGATCCCTCCCCCAAGGACAGGCCGTTGGCTGTTATCTTTGTGTCCTCAGGGCCCAGCAGGATGCTGGCACATAGCAGGTGCTTAATAAATTTATAGTGGATAAATTATCCATGAAAAGTATTAAAAAAAAGTCATCTTCAGTCTCTTGCCCCTGGGGTGGCCTATTCTGAGTGCATTAAGCAGAAATTAAGGAAATCTGTTCCCCTTAATGAAATGACCAAGCAAATGGCTCACAGGGCTAGTGCTTCCTGGGTAAAAAAGAAGCATTTTGCCTCCTCTCCCTGGGGGCAGATGAAGGCGGAAGCAGGCCCATCTTGCCATGAATGCCTTGGCCCCCCCCAGGTCCAGGACACACAGGCCATCATGTTCTTCAAGGCTGCGGCCGTGCTTTCTCCAGGGACCTGTGGTCACTGCTTGCTTTAGCAGGGATCCCCATCAGGCACCTGACATCCTGATGTTTTAGGCCGGATGTAGACAATGTGAGGCTGCCATGAGAAAGGGGAATCCCACTGGATGTGAGCTAAGGGACTGACCACGAACGAGTCTCTCTCCCCGAGAAGCTAGCAACTGGGGTGGCCTTTCCAGAAGGGTGTTTGTCCGATTCCCAGGCTACTTTCAGCAGCAGGGTGGTTTTCTAGAACAATGTGCCACACAGAGTGACGTCCCTGATGAGCTGACATGTCAACTTCGGGAGGAGTCACTTAGACCTCTCTGGAGCCTGGAGACACTGCCACGTGCGCCTCCCGCCCAGGTCTGTCCCACCTGCCTCGTGGGGACGTGGCTTCTGCTTTCTCTTGGAACGGGGCCGGAGGGCACAGTAAGGGGGCAGCGAGAGAAGGATTAACCCCCCTCCCCCCCGTTTGTTCTATAATGAGGATATTCATCTTGCCTTGTGGGGGGGGGTCTTTCATTGGGATGAAAAAGTTCCCCCGTGCAGTATTTATCAAAAGAAAGCGGAGGAGAGAGAAATTCTTCGGAACTAGAGTGGGAGAAGGAGAATACACGCTGAATATCTGAAATGAGAGCACCAGCAGGGTTTGGTGAGGGAGGAGGGAGATTCTGTCAAGTGGCCGGGGGTTCGGGGGCTGCGTTTCAGCCCGAGCGGCGGGCCCAGCTCCGAGGCAGCAGCTCACGGCCCCCTTCCCCGGGGACCACCTCCAGCCGGGCAGCACACAAGAGCTTTGGGATGCTAATGGCCCTTTAAGAATGCTAAATGGAGCATTTCGGTCTCCACGAAGGGGCAAAATGAGCGGAGAAAGAAATTTTAGTTTTGAAGTTTCCTTGGGGGAGGACCAGACAGTGAGGGTTTAAATGGACAGCGTACAAGTTTGATCTGTGCTGTGAAAAATGAAGAATCAAGGGCACATGTCCTCTTGGCAGCATCTTGGTTGGGTTAAGTGAGTACCAGCGTAGATCAGCAGAGGCTGGATCCGAGTTTGCTGGGTATCAGGGACCCCCTCCCCTACCCCTGGCAGAGGGGGCAGCGGGTTGAGCTGAGGACCACTGGGTGGGTGGGTGCCCGCCTGATCTGAGGCCCTTCTCCCTGCCTCGCTGCATTCAGGCAGCCAGTCACCCATGCATGCACATGTTCATTCTGCCCATTCACTCACTTACTCATTTTCTCATTCACTCATCTGCTCATTCATTCATTTGGCCAATGATTAGTTGCTGAACGCTGTGTCCAGGTGTAACAGGGAAGAGCTAAATCGGACTCCACGATGGATCTGTTTCTTTGACTTTAACCTTTGCTTTTCATTGCTTTTGTTATTAAAATCATACATAATGGCAGGGAACCCTGCTCCTCTGCTGTACCGCTCTGACCCTGCCCACCTGTGGATGGCTGCAAGAAAGAAGAAACTAACACTTACTCTCACCGAGGCTGGTCATTCCAGGAGATGTTTTGCAAGACTGATGGCCCTTTTACTTTACTTCCTCACGGCCTCTCTCTCTCTAACTCTGTAAAAGAAACTGACATCCAGACCCCGATAAGATGGTTTTTTGGAGACACTAGTCTGCCATCTTCTTGGGTCTGCTGGCTTCCCGAATAAACTCGTCTTCCTTGCCTCCGATTCATTGGCCTGTCATGCGGCAAACAGAACGAGCTTGGACTCGGTAACACAGGCAGTTCTGAAGGCTGCAAAAACCACAGTGGGCAAGCAGGGTCTCTGCTCTCGTGAAGTGAATGGTCTATGGGAGAGGCAGACGGTAAAGAAGTAAATGATGGGAGATCATGGCAGGGAGTGCGTGGAGGGCGGCGCCTGGGGAGGCCTCCGGAGCAGGAACATTTGAGCTGAGACCTGAGTAAGAGGAGGCAGCCTTGTGGAGATTGGCGGTAAGAGCATTCCACGTGAAGAGAAAATTCGGGCAGGAACTTGCCATGTTTGAGGAGCAGAGAAAAGACCAGTGGGAAGGAAGGGGGTGAGGTGGGAGAGCCGCCATCAGATAGGCTTTGTGGTCAGAAGCCTGGATTTTATTCTGAGGACTGTGGGAAGCTCTTGGAGGGTTTCAGGTAGCTGCTGGGGGAGAAGGAGGGCAAAGGAGAAGCAGGGAAGGGACCTGGGCTGGACAATCCGATGGCTCTGAACCAGGGGCTGCTCAGCCTGAGGTGGAGAGTGGAGAGTGGCAAGTGATGCTGGGGTCGGCTTGGGGCCAAGGAAGGACATTCTTGTGGCTCGGGGCACCATCCAGAGGAGGAGTGAGGCCATTAGCCCAGCTCATCGGGAACATGCTTGTGATCACGGAGTTTGAAACAGGCGAGCACTTAACCCAGCTTGCCTAGGCTCTGCTCAGGGTCCAGAAATAGGATTCCCACCCCGTGAGAAGCAGCCGCTGGGGCCAGAGCCCCCAGGGCAGACTTGGTAGGAGCAGTTATCAAGCATTGATGGAGGGAACCCTTTTGCTGAAAGTGAAGGGCAGGGTGATCCCACCTGCAGATCCAGCCCGCAGCCCCGTCCAACTCTCTCTTCACACCTCAGCCCCTGCTTCTATCAGACACCCCCTGCCCTACAGGGCGCCCGCATGGGCCAGTAGGGAGGGGCTCAGGGCACTTCTTGGAGCCTCAGAATGTAACTTGGACACGTTCTCTTCATTGGCCTTTCATCAGTTTCAGTGTGGGGCACCCGGGAGAAAGAAAATGCTCAGCTGGACTTCCCTGGCGGTCCAGTGGTTAAGTCTCTGCTTCAAATGCAGAGGCCCTGGGTTCGATCCCTGGTTGGGGAACTAGGATCCCACATGCTGTGTGGCGAGACAAAAAGAAAAAATGCACAGCTCTGAGATGTGGAAATACTCGGAACGCCTCTGCTCTTGGCCAGATGGTTGTTAAGGAGTTAGCCTGGTCCTGGTGCCCTGGGACCCTCTCTGAGGTCAGTGAGGATGCTTTGACCCTTTGGGTCACTCATGACATCAGGAAAGCATGCTTCAGGCAGGTGAGGAGCGTGGAGGGTAGACGGGAGGCTGGGAGAGCTCGCAGCAAGAGGGCTGGGATCGAGGAGAGGGGGCAGGCTGGCCTGGGTCAGCGGCAGAAGGGGTGGGAAGGAAGAGATGTGGTCTTTTGAAGAGGAACTGCTAGGATTTGGGGCCAGTCCAATATCAAGGATGGAGAAGCTGGCAAGACAGTCCAGAGAACTCGGACAGAGCAGGGTGCTTGCTGCGGCCGTACCCACTCGGCTGTCAAGCAAAGACCCTCTGAGATATGAGAGGTTTTGCCTTCTTTCCCCACCTGCTTTTGGCTGTGCCGAGTGGCCTGTGGGATCTTAGTTCCCTGACGAGGGATTGAACCCAGGCCCTCAGGAGTGAAATGACAGAGTCCTAACCACTGGACCTACCAGAGAATTTCCCAGGATTCTTTCTTCGTACAAAATCTTGTGTGGAAACTGTGTAAAAGTTGAGCGGCTCTTGTTGAAGGAGGTGTTGGTGAAGGGGGGGCTGGGGTGTATGATCCTCATTTCCCCTCCCCCCCCATTACCCCCTCCCAAAGGACCAAAGGACGTGTAGGGCCCTGGGGGATACAGTTTGTAAAGAGAGGCCCGCCCGGGAGCAACTTATACAACCGTTTAATTTCGACCTCACTGAATTTACTGCATAAACAACAGGCCCTGGGGTATGTTGGCTGAGATAATTTAATCACTTGATCCTCGATTTGACGTGTGACTGGTTTGATTGCGCACAGATCCCTGGCGACCCTCGAGTCTGTTTCCTAGTGATTTCCCAGGGATATCACTGTCTTGCTTGCTTTTTGCTTTTCTTGTCGGGGTAGGATCTGCTTTCCAGGGGCAGTAGTGTGACCTGTCTGCCTCTTTCCGGGTGACCCGTTTTCACTCTGGTTAACACGTCTCCCTTCGTCTCCCTGCCTTCGTTGATTTCTCGGGTATTTTCCGTTCCAGAACACTTGGCCTGCTGTTCCTTCGTTGTTTTTACAGTTCACCTGCCGATTGCAGTTTACAAAACATCTCCATGAAGCCGTCAGGTGAACAGGCAGGCTCAGGGCCAGCTTGCCGTGATCAGGTTTGAGAGGATCCATGTAGGAAAATTTTCTGGAAAATTACACACGGCCCCTTTAAGTGCAACGCTTTTAATTTCATCTTAATCATTTTGAATAACAGCCTTTCTGAAATGCATGTTATACTCATCTGCCTTCTTGGACAGAGCCCCCCAAACATAATCTAGCTTTTCTTAATGACTCAGGTCATCTGCACAGATGTCGTTTATTGCTTTATGTTGAATGCAGTGTACGGAAGCGTGTTGGACCCTAAAAGGTCCTGGATGGCCAAGTCTTTTATGTATGTATGTATGTATGTATGTATGTATGTATGGCTGTGTCGGGTCTTCGTTGCTGTGCGCGGGCTTTCTCTAGTTGAGAGTGGGGGCTACTCTTTGTTGCAGTGCATAGGCCTCTCATTGCGGTGGCTTCTCTTGTTGCGGAGCACGGGCTCTAGGGCACACGGGCTTCAGTAGTTGCGGCACACGGGCTCAGTAGTTGTGGCTCACAGGCTCTAGAGTGCAGGCTCAGTAGTTGTGGCACATGGGCTTAGTTGCTCCATGGCATGTGGGATCTTCCCAGACCAGGGCTCGAACTCGTGTCTCCTGCATTGGCAGGCGGATTCTTAACCACTGCGCCACCAGGGAAGCCCTGGATGGCCAAGTCTTAAGAGTTAGCGTTGTATGTTAAAAGCCTCACTTTTCCGATCCATAAAATGGGTATATTTATACCTGACTTACAGGATTTTTGTGAGGATTAGATCCCACATAGGATACTTGACCCATGTTAGGCACTCAAAAAAAAAAAAAGAAACGTAGCTTAAAAAAAAGGAATAAAGAATGGCAAGAGGGACTTCCCTGGTGGCACAGTGGTTAAGAATCCGCCTGCCAATGCAGGGGACACCGGTTCGAGCCCTGGTCCAGGAAGATCCCACCTACAGTGGAGCAACTAAGCCCTCGCACCACAACTACTGAGCCTGCGCTCTAGAGCCTGTGCTCCGCAACAAGAGAAGCCACTGCAATGAGAAGCCCGTGCGCGCAATAAGAGTAGCCCCCGCTTGCCACAAGTAGAGGAAGCCCGCATGCAGCAACGAAGACCCAACGTAGCCAAAAATAAAATAAATAAATTTATTAAAAAAAAAGAAAAGAATGGCAAGAGATGCTAAGGAGGCTAGGTGTTTTCCGTTGTGAAAACCAATTTACTGGTTTTCCATTTTACTGTGTTTGACCTGATTTTGTTTTTTGAGCCCCAGGTATCAGGAACCCCACCCCAATCCCAAAGTGTTTGTCTTTAAGGAGTTGACGGCAAGTGAATGTGAGAGAGGTTGATGGTATAGTAGTGGCTTAAGAGCCCACACTTTGGAGTCTGCCTGAGTTCTAATCCTGGCTCTGTCGCTTCCTGGATGTGTGGCTTTGAGCAGGTTTCTTAATTTCTCTGCGTCTCAGTTTACCCATCTGAAAAATGGGGATAGTAATAGTACCTACCTGGCAGGGCTATTATGAGCATTAAATTTGGTAATACACATAAAGCAGTTAGCAAAACACTTGGCACATAGTAAGGCCTCTGTATTATCATTCATTGTAATGCCTACCTACTATGTGGTAATGCCTATCTACTATGTGGCAGGCCCAGGCCCCACTGGGTAGAATATGAAGGTGTCTGAGGCATTATTCTGCCCACAAATAACCCTGGGGGAAACGGAGCAGGTCCAGATTGAGGAACTCATGCAGGTATCTCAAAGGATAAACAGAATTACCATGCAACCCAGCAATTCCATTTCCTAGGTCTATACCCCATAGAATTGAAAGCAGAGAATCAAACAGAATCTTTTACACTGAAGTTTATAACATTATTCACAATAGCCAAAAAGGAGGAAACAACCCAAATGTCCATTAGTGGATAAATGGATAAACACAATGTGGGATATATATATATACAATGGAAAGTTATTCAACCACAAAAAAGAATGAAGTCTTGACACACGCTGTAATGTGGATTGAACCACAAACATTCTGCTAAGTGAAAGAAACCAGATACAAAAGGTCACATATTATATGATTACATTTATGAGAAATATCCATAGAGACAGAAAGCAGATTAGTGGTTGCCAGGGGCTGGAGGGAGGGAGGGTAAAATGGGAAATGACTGCTTAATGGGTATGGGGTCTCCTTTGGGGGTGTGAAAATGTTTGGAACTAGACAGGGGTGATGGTTGTACAATATTGCGAATGTTCCAAATGCCACTGAATTGTATACTTTTAAGTGGTTCATTATGTATTACGTGAATTACACCTCAATTAAAAAAAGATTCATGCAGATGGAAAGACCCCAGAGGGTAAGTCCAAACCTCCAGGGCTGTGTGCCGCTCAGTGAGCGTGTCTGTGAGCACGGAGGCCCAGGGAGGGGAGTGAGTGGCAGGGTGGCAGAATGACATTGGTCAGAGGAAACGGGACACACTGCACTCAGAGTGCACGTGTGTCAATGTGTATGTGTACATTTATATAAAATACTAGCCATTCGGATTAGGGTAGGATAGATAAGGAAAAACTATATTTTAATGCGGAAGATGTCAGTTTAAAAAAAATGCACAACCTAAGAGTTGAGAATTATGTTTCTTTTCGGTGGACTGTGTAAGGGTTCAAGGCCAGGAGACGTCCTCCCAGATAGCTCTGAGTGACTGGTCCAAAGAGGTAAAGGAGGAGTCAGGATATATAGGAGTTTTTGCAAAAGAAACCCAAAACAAACTGGTAGTCGGAACATCAAAAGATAGCTGCTAATTAAAGAAAAAACAGACACCTGAAGTTAATGAATTTAGCACTTTTCTATGCACGGGAAGATGCCAGAGTCTGGGCTCATTGAAATCATTCCTTTGATATGCACCTTAACCATCTAGGGCCAGTATTCTGTTTTTTTTTAAAAATTAATTAATTAATTAATTAATTTATTTTTGGCTGCATTGGGTCTTTGTTGCTGTGCGCAGGCTTTCTCTAGTTGCGGCGAGCGGGGGCTACTCTTAGCTGTGGTGCGCGGGCTTCTCCTGGCGGTGGCTTCTCTTGTTGCGGAGCACAGGCTCTAGGTGCGCGGGCTTCAGTAGTTGCGGCATGCAGGCTCAGTAGTTGTGGCGCACGGGCTTAGTTGCTCCGCGGCATGTGGGATCTTCCCGGACCAGGGCTCAAACCCATGTCCCCTGCATTGGCAGGCGGATTCTTAACCACTGTGCCACCAGGGAAGTCCCTACTGTTCTGTTTTTCTCCATTCTGAATCCCCTCATGGTGCACAGTCAGGATGGGGCGGGTGGCTGCAGTGCCTGATGGCTTGATAGCCGCAACGTCCTTTGTTTACTGATATGGCAGGTAACATGCTCTGTCCACAGTGTGTTAACTGCCAAGTGAATGGTACCAGCAATGGGCTTCGGGACACGTGCCACCGACAACATAGGGTGTCACAGTGCTTTTTTTTTTTTTTTTTTTTAACTCGTCTACTCTTGGATACTTTGCAGTTTTTTTTTTTTTTTTAATATTTATTTATTTAGGCTGCACCGGGTCTTAGTGCCACCGACAACATAGGGTGTCACAGTGCTTTTTTTTTTTAAACTCGTCTACTCTTGGATACTTCTCAGTTTTGGTTTTTTTTAAAAATATTTATTTATTTAGGCTGCACCGGGTCTTAGTTGGCATGCAGGCTTCTTAGTTGTGGCATGTGGGCTCCTTAGTTGTGGCACGCATGCGGGATCTAGTTCCCCGACCAGGGATCGAACCCAGGCCCCCTGCATTGGGAGCATGGAGTCTTACCCACTGGACCACCAGTGAAGTCCCATCACAGTGCTCTTTGCAGAACCCCAGGTTGTTCACCTGTTTTGTCGTCAGCTAGCCAGCCTTCAAGTGGGATAGTAAGGAGCAGGCAGCAAAGGTTTCAGAGAAAGTCATATTCAAAGCATAAAATTGAGAAAATTCATTTGTAACTAACTACTCTGCTGCAGTTACCTTAATTGAGTCACCTTAGGTTGCTTTGCACTGAGGAAAGACCTCCCGGGCCAACCAGGAGAGCCTCACAGGTCTCAGGGAAGTGGAGAAGCCCTGGGAGGGCTCAGTCTGGGTTACTGAGTTCCCTTTCCTCGAACATGGAAGACTCGAGCGGCAGTGGGAGAATGGGCTGTGGAAGGTGGCAGATTCTAGGCAGGTGAGTGCAGTGAATGATGATGGCCCCAAGGGAAAAGGTGGAGCTGGCAGTTTCAGGGAACATGCAGTCAGTGAGAGAGTCTAGCTAGCACCTAGGCTGGGAGTGGGAGAGCAGCAGGGGCTGGAGCAGAGAGGTGGCACAGGCAAGATGGCGCAAGATCGAGGCCAGGTTAAGGAATGTGGGATTTACCTGGGCAAGTGGTTGTCACGTGTCAGCAGGCATCAGAGTCACAGATGGCTGGGGCCCTCCCCGGGGTTCAGTAGGTCTGGGAAAAGCAATTTGCATTTCCCAGAAAAAAAAAAAAAAAGCAATGCAATTTGCAAAATTTGCATTTTGCTTTCTAACAAGCTCCCAGTTGATGCTGGTGCTGCTGGTCTGGGTACCGCACTTAGAGAACCAATGACAGGCAATGTGGAACCAGGACCCATTGTTAGTAGGGGATAAACTTGGGAACCACTGGTGACCACTGGGTATGGCTGTGAGAGCAGTAACTTGTTAAATCAGGTGGTTTTACTCTTCAATCAATCTCAAGTCTCAGTAGATCTTTAGCCCCCAGATGTTCAACCTGCTAATGAAAAAAATCTTCGAGGCCATTGTTATATTTTGACGACCACAGACTTTCTTGGTATGAAGTTTCCCCAACTCCACATTAGGGGCTCTAGCCTCACAGGAGATTTTTATGTCCCTTCCAGGGCTGGAGAAGCAGTCTAGAAAAATGTTGTTTCTGTGCTTCAAGTGCTGAGACATTTGAACTCAGATCCTTTCTGGAAATGTCAGTGATTATTGGGTCAGAATGTTTCTCGAACTTTGGACACATTTTTAAGACCCCCACCCCCCATCCAATATCCTCCTACAGAAATACAGCTTCTCCAGGTGTGCATCTAACGCTTGCTTCTTTGCAGCCAGCCGAGTCTGTAGCTAAGGGAAAAAGCCCTCCTACCCTTGGTTTCAAAAGGTTTTGAAATGCTAATTCGTAGCCCTGAAATATTCTGACAGCCTTATTCAGGGCCATCAGGCACCTTGATTTCTTACAGTAGTATGAAAGGTAAATTGCTGCTACCCAAGAAGTCACCCTGCTTTTCATGAGAAAGCTCAGGAAAATAGCACATAAAATTATGTGCAGGCATTACATTTCAGGTAGCACGTGATGAGGATATCTGACACCCAGTGTATCCGTAGGTGTGACAGTGTCAGCTCATAGTAGAAATCTCATAGATTTGCCAGCACTGCCTTTATGTTAGAAAAAAGATACAGGGCTGTGACGAACATTTTCAGCATTTGTTCCACGCCTATCTAAAATCCGAAAGCACATCTTTTTGAACTTCTACTTTTCTATTTCCACTGAGAAATTCTGTTCCAGAGATGAGGCTATCAGGGCCTTTTTTTTTTTTTTAAAGGAAAGGCTCTAATTTTCATGCATCCTGTAGCCTTTTATAGATGTCATTAATGCCTTTTATAGATGTCATTAATGCCTTTTATAGATGTCATTAATGCCTTTTAAAGCTTTTTGATATTTTGCCACAAAAAGTACAAAATGGTGTTTCTGCATGGTCCAAGCTCAAAGGCGGGATTTAGTCCACAATCTAAAGGTTCCATGCTTTGCTGTGAAGGAAGTTAGCCTGTGTGTTTAGCGGAGTAAACACTCTCTCTCTTTTTTTTTTTTTTTAATATTTATTTATTTATTTGGCCGCGCTGGGTCTTAGTTGCGGCAGGTGGGATCTAGTTCCCTGACCAGGGATCGAACCCGGGCCCCCGGCATTGGGAGCGTGGAGTCTTACCCACTGGACCACCAGGGAAGTCCCAAGAATCTCTTGTAGCCAGGACTGAAGGAGCCATTGTCATAGCCCAGTGCTCATGGGAATGAGAGAAATCCATCTGGTCACTTTGCCCAGGGGTGTCCAGTATGATTTACGTATTTTTTTCAATCATTAATGGGATGTAATACAGAGCATCCTAAGTTACAAGACCCCTCATTTGGCTGTTTCTTGTTCAGGATCTAGTGGGTAGTTGTGGTTTGTTGCTGCTCTTGGTTGAGTAGGAGAGAGGGGTTATATTGTCTTGCAGGAATGTAGAAACCAAGTCACTGGGGAGGAAAATGAGTGTACTAAGTAAATAGTCCTGTTTACCTTGCTGATTACAGTAATGGGTTAGGGCTGTTTGCATATAAATCCATGCATCTGTGGATCCATGCGTCCATCCGTTTCCTGCCTAGCCTTCTCTCCTGGCTACTCCTCCTCTAACTGACCTCCACGTCTAGGAGTTCATCCCAGAATTCTCTCCTCTCTGTGTGCTACGCATTCTCTCTGTAGGTGATCTGCTCCTTTCTCTTGGCTTTACAGCAAGCCATGTAAAGCCTCTCAGTTTTACCTCTCTGGCCTGGCTTCTCTTCCAAGCTCCAAACCACCCCCACCTTTTTCTCACCTCCACTTGGCTATCTAACAGGGACCTCAGATTGCTCAGACTACATAGGAGAGTTATCCGCAGTTCTCAATTCCTGGGAATTCCCTGGTAGTCCAGTGGTTAGGACTTCGTGCTCTCACTGCCGAGGGCCCCGGGTTCAATCCCTGGTTGGCGAACTAAGATCCCATAAGCCGCAAGGTACAGCAAAAAAAAAAAAAAAAAGGAAAAATCTCAATTCCTCTTTCTCTCTCACCCCACACCCTCCAAACAAGTCAGCGCTGGGTCTGATCAGTACTTTCCAAAATATTTCTAAGCCGTCTATTTCATGTCATCTCTCAGGCTACGCCCAAAGCCTCTTCCTTGTTCTCCTGCTTCCTCTCCTGCCCCGGTTCGATCCATTTCTACAATGGCAGCAGGGAAAATGTGAACCCCCTGCTTTAACCCCAGAGTGGCTGCCGCCGTGGCCCTGCCATTCAGACCTCTTCCCTGCTGGTGTGATGCCAGCCTGTGTCTGCTTGTGGCCTCCCGTCTTTAGACTCACTGAGCTCCAACCTGCCGTTTTCTCTCTCCCTTTGGCTGTTTTTTCTTATTCCTTGGATTTCAGCTCAAATGCCTTACTCAGAGAGGCCTTCCCTGACCCCCACGCACCCAGATTGTCAGGGTGTCTCGTTTTCACCATCTGAAATTATCTCATTTTCATATTTGTTCATTTGATGCCTGTCTCCTGACACTAGACTGAAAGTGCCGTCAGGGCACCTGCTGAGTCTGCTTTGAGGTCTGTCTCTGTGTCCTCGTCCTGGGACCAGGCCTGGGTGCAGCGTGTGAGCTCTGTAAAAATCTGCACTAACCGAAGGAAGGAAGGTGTGAATGGCCACGAGTAGGACGCTGCGCTGGGCGCCTGTCAACGTGTGGATTGTGCCCAAGTGCTAGGGAAGTATGTGGGCATTTAAACACTTTATCATTTACTGCCGAGTTCCAAGAAAGACATGAGAGCTTGATTTAAACAATCATGACAATATACAAAGTTGACCATAAATGCACAAACTTCTCATTTATCATTTTGCTAATCCCAGCTTCTCTGCTCAGATATCTACCTTTAGCCTGAGATTATGTACATTCGTCTGTGTCTGGAGAAAGGGAGAAAATATATACCTGTAGAGGAATGCAGTAAAACAGACACCTTAGTGTGGATGTATGCATGAGACCTTAAAAACGGGTAAAATGCTGTAAGATATTTTATTGTCTGATTAAGAAAATCGCTCGTTGTATTAAAGACATCACAAGCTCGCACTGATGTTGGTTGCATTCTGTGTGGCTCAAACAGAGGAAATGCAATAGCAGATACTCAGAAAGGTCGAATCGAACCCATGCATCGTGTAAGTCAATAGTCTGGAGAATGGAGTGTTGGTAGGGTTGCAGATGGACATGGCAGTGACTCTTAGGGTTTTCATTATAATAAAGACGTTTGTTAGCGGAGTAAGGCACGTTTGAGTGAATCACATGCTGCGTGCATTCATTCACACACCCGCTGTGCACTGGCACACTGCCACCTGAGTTGCCTTCTTCTAAGATTCTGATTTTCCATCCCAGTCTTTTACAGAATCACGTCCAAAGTCTTTTGTGTGGAATTGGAAGCCCTTTCCAGTCTTTCCCAAATGCCCATCTTTCTAACTTCATTAGCTACCTCCTGTGTCCCACTGGGCTTGTGCTGCACAGGCCCCCTTGGTCCTGGGTCTGGAGTTCTTCCAGGCGGCTCCGCCTGGCTAACCCCTAACAGGAGAGATGCGGGAGGGGGAAGAACGTGATGTCCATGGCTCCTCAGCCAGGATGCTTCTGCCCAGGTGCTAGATCCTCCGGTGCAAACCCACTCACTTGCTCTGCCTCCGTGGAGCTCAGATTATGTCTCCCAGCACAAAGTCTTTTTTTTTTAACATCTTTATTGGAGTATAATTGCTTTACAATGTTCTGTTACTTTCTGCTGTAAAACAAAGTAAATCAGCTGTACGTATACATATATCCCCATATCCCCTCCCTCTTGTGTCTCCCTCCCACACTCCCTATCCCACCCCTCTAGGTGGTCAAAGCACCGAGTTGATCTCCCGTGTGATGCAGCTGCTTCCCACTAGCTATCTCTTTTACATGTGGTAGTGTATATATGTCCATGCCACTCTCTCACTTCGTCCCAGCTTACCCTTCCCCCTCCCCGTGTCCTCAAGTCCATTCTCTACATCTGTGTCTTTATTCCTGTCCTGCCCCTACGTTCTTCAGAACCATTTTTCTTTTGGATTCCATATATATGTGTTAGCATACAGTATTTGTTTATCTCTTCCTGACTTACTTCACTCTGTATGACAGACTCTAACCTCACTACAAATAACTCAATTTCATTTCTTTTTATGGTTGAGTAACATTCCATTGTATATATGTGCCACATCTTCTCTATCCATTCATCTGTCGATGGACCCCTAGGTTGCTTCCATGTCCTGGCTATTGTAAATAGAGCTGCAATGAACATTGTGGTACATGACTCTTTTTGAATTATGGTTTTCTCAGGGTATATGCCCAGTAGTGAGATTGCTGGGTCATATGGTAGTTCTGTTTTTAGTTTTTTAAGGAACCTCCATACTGTTCTCCATAGTGGCTGACTCAATTTACATTCCCACCAACAGTGCAAGAGGGTTCCCTTTTCTCCACACCCTCTCCAGCATTTATTGTTTGTAGATTTTTTGATGATGGCCGTTCTGACCGGTGTGAGGTGATAACCTCATTGTAGTTTTGATTTGCATTTCTCTAATGATTAGTGATGTTGAGCATCCTTTCATGTGTTTGTTGGCAATCTGTATAGCTTCTTTGGAGAAATGTCTATTTAGGTCTTCTGCCCATTTTTGGATTGGGTTGTTTGTTATTTTGATGTTGAGCTGCTTGTATATTTTGGAGATTAATCCTTTGTCAGTTGCTTGGTTTGCAAATATTTTCTCCCATTCTGAGGGTTGTCTTTTCGTCTTGTTGATGTTTTCCTTTGCTGTGCAAAAGCTTTTAAGTTTCATTAGGTCCCATTTGTTTAGTTTTGTTTTTATTTCCATTTCTCTAGGAGGTGGGTCAAAAAGGATCTTGCTGTGATTTATGTCATAGAGTGTTCTGCCTTTGTTTTCCTCTAAGAGTTTGATAGTGTCTGGCCTTACATTTAGGTCTTTAATCCGTTTTGAGTTTATCTTTGTGTATGGTGTTAAGGAGTGTTCTAATTTCATTCTTTTACATGTAGTTGTCCAGTTTTCCCAGCACCACTTATTGAAGAGGCTGTCTTTTCTCCACTATATATTCTTGCCTCCTTTATCAAATATAAGGTGACCATATGTTCATGAGTTTATCTCTGGGCTTTCTATCCTGTTCCATTGATCTATATTTTTGTTTTTGTGCCAGTACCATACTGTCTTGATTACTGTAGCTTTGTAGTATAGTTTGAAGTCGGGGAGCCTGATCCCTCCAGCTCTGTTTTTCTTTCTCAAGATTGCTTTGGCTACTCAGGGTCTTTTGTGTTTCCATACAAATTGTGCAATTTTTTGTTCTGGTTCTGTGAAAAATGCCATTGGTAGTTTGATAGGGATTGCATTGAATCTGTAGAGGGCTTTGGGTAGTATAGTCATTTTCACAATGTTGATTCTTCCAATACAAGAACATGGTATATCTCTCCATCTGTTTGTATCATCTTTAGTTTATTTCATCAGTGTCTTATAGTTTTCTGCATACAGGTCTTTTGTCTCCTTAGGTAGGTTTATTCCTAGGTATTTTATTCTTTTTGTTGCAGTGGTAAATGGGAGTGTTTCCTTAATTTCTCTTTCAGATTTTTCATCATTAGTGTATAGGAATGCAAGAGATTTCTGTGCATTAATTTTGTATCCTGCTACTTTACCAAATTCATTGATTAGCTCTAGTAGTTTTCTGGTAGCATCTTTAGGATTCTCTGTGTATAGTATCATGTCATCTGCAAACAGTGACAGTTTTTCTTCTTTTCTGATTTGGATTCCTTTTATTTCTTCTGCTTCTCTGATTGCTGTGGCTACAACTTCCAAAACTATGTTGAATAATAGTGGTGAGAGTGGGCAACCTTGTCTTGTTCCTGATCTTAGTGGAAATGGTTTCAGTGTTTCACCATTGAGAACGATGTTGGCTGTGGGTTTTTCATATATGGGCTTTATTATGTTGAGGTAAGTTCCCTCTATGTCTGCTTTCTGGAGGGTTTTTATCATAAATGGGTGTTGAATTTTGTCGAAAGTTTTTTCTGCATCTGTTGAGATTATCATATGGTTTTTCTCCTTCAATTTGTTAATATGGTGTATCACATTGATTGATTTGCATATGTTGAAGAATCCTTGCATTCCTGGGATCAACCCCACTTGATCATGGTGTATGATCCTTTTAATGTGCTATTGGATTCTGTTTGCTAGTATTTTGTTGAGGGTTTTTGCATCTATGTTCATTAGTGACATTGGCCTGTAGTTTTCTTTTTTTGTGACATCTTTGTGTGGTTTTGGTATCAGGGTGATGGTGGCCTCTTAGAATGAGTTTGGGAGTGTTCCTCCCTCTGCTATATTTTGGAAGAGTTTGAGAAGGATAGGTGTTAGCTCTTCTCTAAATGTTTGATAGAATTCACCTGTGAAGCCATCTGGTCCTGGGCTTTTGTTTCTTGGAAGATTTTTGTTTTTTTATCTTGTCTTTTTTTTTTTTTTTAACATCTTTATTGGAGTATAATTGCTTTACAATTGTGTGTTAGTTTCTGCTTTATAACAAAGTGAATCAGTTATACATATACATATGTTCTCATATCTCTTTCCTCTTGCGTCTCCCTCCCTCCCACCCTCCCTATCCCACTCCTCTAGGTGGTCACAAAGCACCAAGCTGATCTCCCTGTGCTATGCGGCTGCTTCCCACTAGCTATCTGTTTTACGTTTGGTAGTGTATATATGTCCATGCCACTCTCTCACTTTGTCACAGCATACCCTTCCCCCTCCCCATATCCTCAAGTCCATTCTCTAGTAGGTCTGTGTCTTTATTCCCATCTTGCCCCTAGGTTCTTCATGACCTTTTTTTTTTTTCTTCCTTAGATTCCATATATATGTGTTAGCATATTGTATTTGTTTTTCTCTTTCTGACTTACTTCACTCTGTATGACAGACTCTAGGTCCATCCACCTCACTACAAATAACTCAATTTCGTTTCTTTTTATGGCTGAGTAATATTCCATTGTATATATGTGCCACATCTTCTTTATCCATTCATCTGTTGATGGACACTTAGGTCTTGGAAGTTTTTTAATCACAGTTTCAATTTCAGTGCTTGTGATTGGTCTGCTTATATTTTCTATTTCTTCCTGGTTCAGTCTTGGAAGGTTGTGCTTTTCTAAGAATTTGTGCATTTCTTCCAGGTTGTTTATTTTATTGGTGTATAGTTGCTTGTAGTAATCTCTCATGATCCTTTGTATTTCTGCAGTGTCAGTTGTTACTTCTCTTTTTTCATTTCTAATTCTGTTGATTTGAGTCTTTTCCCTTTTTTTTTTTTGTTGAGTCTGGCTAATGGTTTATCAATTTTGTATATCTTCTCAAAGAACCAGCTTTTAGTTTTATTGATCTTTGCTATTGTTTCCTTCATTTTTTTTCATTTATTTCTGACCTGATTTTTATGATTTCTTTCCTTCTGCTAACTTTGTTTTTTTTTGTTCTTTCTCCAGTTGCTTTAGGTGTATGGTTAGGTTGTTTATTTGAGATTTTTCTTGTTTCTTGAGGCAGGATTGTATTGCTATAAACTTCCCTCTTAGAACTGCTTTTGCTGCATCCCATAGGTTTTGGGTCATCGTGTTTTCTTTTTTTAAAATAAATTTATTTTATTTATTTATTTTTACCTGTGTTGGGTCTTTGTTGCTGTGCGTGGGGTTTCTCTAGTTGCAGTGAGCGGGGGCTACTCTTCGTTGTGGTGCACAGGCTTTTCATTGCGGTGACCTCTGTTGTTGCGGAGCACGGGCTCTAGGAGCATGGGCTTCAGTAGTTGTGGCATGCAGGCTCATTAGTTGTGGCTTGTGGCTCTAGAGCGCAGGCTCAGTAGTTGTGGCACATGTGCTTCATTGCTCCACGGCATGTGGGATCTTCTAGACCAGGGCTCGAACCTGTGTCCCCTGCATTGGCAGGCAGATTCTTAACCACTGAGCCACCAGGGAAGCCCCTCGTGTTTTCATTGTCATTTGTTTCTAGGTATTTTTTGATTTTCTCTTTGATTTCTTCAGTGATCTCTTGGTTATTTAGTAGTGTATTGTTTAGCCTCCATGTGTTTGTATTTTTTACAGTTTTTTTCCTGTAATTGATATCTAGTCTCATAGCACTGTGGTCAGAAAAGATACTTGATACAATTTCAATTTTCTTAAATTTACCAAGGCTTGATTTCTGACCCAAGATATGGTCTATCCTGGAGAATGTTCCGTGAGCACTTGAGAAGAAAGTGTATTCTGTTGTTTTTGGATGGAATGTCCTATAAATATCAATTAAGTCCATCTTGTTTAATGTGTCATTTAAAGCTTGTGTTTCCTTATTTATTTTCATTTTGGATGATCTGTTCATTGGGGAAAGTGGGGTGTTAAAGTCCCCTACTATTATTGTGTTACTGTCAATTCCCTCTTTTATAGCTGTTAGCAGTTGCCTTATGTATTGAGGTGCTCCTATGTTGGGTGCATAAATATTTACAATTGTAATATCTTCTTGGATTGATCCCTTGATCATTATGTAGTGTCCTTCTTTGTCTCTTGTAATAGTCTTTATTTTAAAGTCTATTTTGTCTGATATGAGAATTGCTACTCCAGCTTTCTTTTGATTTCCACTTGCATGGAATATCTTTTTCCATCCCCTCACTTTCAGTCTGTATGTGCTCCTAGGTCTGAAGTGGGTCTCTTGTAGACAGCATATATATGGGTCTTGTTTTTGTATCCATTCAGCCAGTCTATGTTATTTGGTTGGAGCATTTAATCCATTTACATGTAAGGTAATTATCGATATGTATGTTCCTATTACCATTTTCTTAATTGTTTTGGGTTTGTTATTGTAGGTCTTTTCCTTCTCTTGTGTTTCCTGCCTAGAGAAGTTCCTTTAGCATTTGTTGTAAAGCTGGTTTGGTGGTGCTGAATTCTCTAGCTTTTGCTTGTCTGTAAAGGTTTTAATTTCTCTATCGAATGTGAATGAGATCCTTGCTGGGTAGAGTAGTCTTGGTTGTAGGTTTTTCCTTTTCATCACTTTAAATATGTCCTGCCACTCCCTTCTGGCTTGCAGAGTTTCTGCTGAAAGATCAGTTGTTAACTTTATGAGGATTCCCTTGTATGTTATTTGTTGCTTTTCCCTTGCTGTTTTTAATATTTTTTCTTTGTATTTAACTTTTGATACTTTGATTAATGTGTGTCTTGGCGTGTTTCTCCTTGGATTTATCCTGTATGGGACTCTCTGTGCTTCCTGGACTTGATTGACTATTTCCTTTCCCATATTAGGGACGTTTTCAACTATAATCTCTTCAAATATTTTCTCAGTCCCTTTCTTTTTCTCTTCTTCTTCTGGGACCCCTGTAATTCAAATGTTGGTGTATTTAATGCTGTCCCAGAGGTCTTTGAGGCTGTCCTCAATTCTTTTCATTCTTTTTTCTTTATTCTGCTCTGTGGTAGTTATTTCCACTATTTATCTTCCTGGTCACTTATCTGTTCTTCTGCCTCAGTTATTCTGCTATTGATTCCTTCTAGAGAATTTTTAATTTCATTTATTGTGTTGTTCATCATTGTTCGTTTGCTCTTTAGTTCTTCTAGGTCCTTGTTAAACATTTCTTGTATTTTCTCCATTCTATTTCCAAGATTTTTGATTATCTTTACTATCGTTACTCTGAATTCTTTTTCAGGTAGACTGTCTATTTACCCTTCATTTGTTTGGTCTGGTGGGTTTTTACTTTGCTCCTTCATCTGCTGCGTATTTCTCTGTCTTCTCACTTTGCTTAACTTACTGTGTTTGGGGTCTCCTTTTTTCAGGCTGCAGGTTTGTAGTTCCTGTTGTTTTTGATGTCTGCCCCCAGTGGGTATGGTTGTTTCAGTGGGTTGTGTAGGCTTCCTGGTGGGGGAGACTGGTGCCTGTGTTCTGGTGGATGAGGCTGGATCTTGTCTCTCTGGTGGGCAGGACAACGTCCAGTGGTGTGTTTTGGAGTGTCTGTGAACTTAGTATGATTTTAGGCAGCCTCTCTGCTAATGGGTGAGGTTGTGTTCCTGTCTTGCTAGTTGTTTGGCATGGGGTGTCCAGCACTGGAGCTTGCTGGTCGTTGAGTGGAGTTGGGTCTTAGCCTTGAGACGGAGGTCTCTGGGAGAGCTCTCGCCGATTGATATTACGTGGGGCTGGGAGGTCTCTGGTGGTCCAATGTCCTGAACTCGGCTCTACCCCCTCAGAGGCTCAAGCCTGACACCCGGCCAGAGTACCAAGACCCTGTCAGCCACACGGCTCAAGTTGACTGTAGGGATTTAATCCTCTGCTCCTGAGGCTGCACGGAGAAATTTCCTTTTCTCTTCTTTGTTCACACAGCTCCTGGGATTCAACTTTGGATTTGGCCCCGCCTCTGCGTGTAGGTCGCCCTCTGGTGTCTTTTGGGAAGTCTAAGGTCTTCTGCCAGCGTTCAGTAGGTGTTCTGTAGGAGTTGTTCCACATGTAGATGTATTTTTGATGTATTTGTGGGGAGGAAGGTGATCTCCACGTCTTACTCCTCTGCCATCTTGAAGGTCCTCCTCCCAGCGCAAAGTCTTAGTGTTTCATTGGAGGCACGTAATAAAGGCATATTGGTTGGATAAAGGCCAAGGTAAAAAGGGATTGATGAGCTTATGGAAGTACCTCTTTGGTGTGAATAGAGTCAGATTTATTCCCTAGTTAAGGCCTTTTTTAATAGGCCTTTTCTTACTCTAGACCCTGGGGAAAGAACAGTGTGTCAACCTCCAGTTTTCAGAGGGTGATCTGAGATGCAGGAAGGGGGAGTGGCTGGTTTCCAGATCACGTGGCTGCAATAGAGACAGATGCCTAGTTTTCTCCCTGGCTGATGCCCCACATGTGGACACGTACCCACTTCTCTGTGACTAGAGGCGTAAGCGAGTCTGCCTTTCAGAGTAGGATGCTGACTTTTCCTATCTTCAGAAACAGCCTCTGACAACAAGGTCCTGCCATGTAGTACAGGGAACTATAGTTGATACCCTGTGATAAACCATAATGGAAAAGAATATGAAAAAGAATGGATATATATCTATGTATAACTGAATCACTTTGCTGTACAGCAGAAATTAACACAACATTGAAAATCAACTCTACTTCAGTAAAACAAATAAACAAACAAACAGCCTCTGGCTTCTCAGGCTGGCTTCTTCCACTCCTTGCAAAGACCCCATACCAAGAGCTCCACGTTGATGGATTTCACAATCCTTTAGGAATTTTAGGCTCCTGACACTTTTTTCAACTGTTAAATTTGAACCTCTTAGACGCCAAGGCCTCACTTCCTCTCCCAGGAAATTTCCTATTAAAACATTTGAAAGGGGTATTCAACTAGGTTATAGTTATGGGAATTTTTTAAAAAGTGAGTGGAGAAATCTAGAAAAGAGCGGATATATGTATATGTATGACTGATTCACTTTGCTGTACAGCAAGAAACTAACACAACATTGTAAAGCAACTATACTCCAATAAAAATCACTTTAAAAAAATAAAATGGGATAATAATATGGACCAAAAAAAGAGTGGAAATTAAGTTTTTGGGACATTTCTTTCTGGTCTTCTTGAAAGATCAGTTGAATTTCCACTTTACTGACTTGTTACTCCAAAGCAGAAGAATGAACATTCTTTTTCTTTCATATTTCATAATTAAAAAGCCCTCAGCAGACTCTGCATATAAACTGTTTTGGTTTGAGTATGGATTAAATACTTTCACTTTGTTACAAACAAAACAATGGAGCCAAGGAGGTCATTTCCTTTTTGAGAAGAGTTTGAATCTTCTGCATGGCATCCTTCCTGAAACTTCTCACGTTCTCCATGTTGGGGGTCTTGCCTTGTTTGCATCTCAGGAACCTAGCTGCTTGTCACCAACAGGGATTTGGGGACAGAAGGGCCAAAAGGCATCTTTTTTTTTTTTTGGCTGTACTGTGCAGCATGTGGAACTTCCCCGACCAGGGGTCGAACCCGCACCCTCTGCAGTGGAAGTGCAGAGTCTTAACCACTGGATCGCCAGGGGATTCCTCAAAAAGCATCTTGAAGTAAGAATGTCTATAATGGAAAAGAATCTGAAAACTAATATGTATATATATGTACATATATACTTATATATGTATATATATACACACATATATATAACTGAATCACTTTGCTGTATGCTTAAAACTAACACAACATTGTAAATGAACTATACTTCAATAAAAAATGAATAAAATAATTTTTTTAAAAGTATGAAATAAAATTATTAAAGTAAAATACTACTCTTAATTACTATCATGAATTCAATCCCCCCCCCCAAATATTAAGGATAGTGACAAAAATCACTTATTTAGTAATGAGGCTTAATGTGTTGCTCATAACAGATGAACATTGATTCTTTTTTCTTTTGTGGAATATTAATAAACATATTAATAGAAAAAATAAATGCATGAACTCTTGAAAAGCCAAAATAATTCAGGTATTAGCTCTTAAGCTGGAACCAATTTGTGAAAATGCCAATAACTGCAGGAAAAGAGTAAGCCTAAGATAGGTACTAGAGGTTGAATATTTTGGTTTTCTTTACAGATGGTCTTAAATAAATTACTTAACATAGAAAAAAAAAAAAAGAATGTCTAAGAATCCAGGCAGAAGTATTGCATGGGGCTCCCAGTTACTCCTGAGGAAGAAAGACTGGTGAGGTTGACCCCCCCCCCAACGTTAAGAAATTGTTTGAAGTTTGCTCCCCTATTTTTGGCCCTAATATGTTCCACCATTGCCTCCCTGGCTGAGTGCACCAAGACCCTGTGTCATGCCACCGGCAAAATGGACCATCCTCCTGGGAAGAGATTGGTGGGTAACCCAGATAGAAGCTGGCAACCTTTCGGGAGAAAAGAATGAGCTAGTGTAGCTATGTTCCCACGCACGTAGTTGAGAGCTTTTATGGCCAAAGCACATGGGGAATGTTATACTTGCATCTTCCTAGTAGGCTGTGTGGTCTCGTGGGCTTAGAGGTAGGATTTCTGTGCCAGAATGTCTAGGCTCGAACCTTACTTCTATCACGTACTAGCTCTGTGATGTTGGGCCAGTGTCTCAGCTTTGCTGTGGCCTCAGGTTCTCCTTCTATCTATTGGGGGTGATAGTAATGCCCCCCTCAGATGGTTGCTGTGAGTTAAGTGAGTTACTGCTTGGGACAGTATTTGGTTCACAGCGAGCATTCAATAAATGTTGGCGATGAGACTTCTGGGTGGATTTTACTTGAGCCGTTGGTTAGGACGACTCAGAAAATTTCGTCTGTGGTTGTTTCCCCCCTTCCAGAAAGGAGGTTTTGTCTTAACTCACTTCAATCTTTAGAGAGATCATAGAGCTAGGGGGATTGACACACAGCAATCCCGGCCCCTGTAGCCTGACCCCCTGAAACTTTGGAAAAGTGCAGTGTGATGAAAAGTTGGAATTAGAACCTAAATCTCTTACCTCCTCGTCCAGCGTGTTTACCACTGATCCAAGCTGCCACGGATTCGGAGCTCACTTTTAAGAGAAAGGTGCTTTGTGTATCACTTTGTGGAGGCTAGAGCCACCATCGGGGCTTCGCAAGACTTCTGGGATGCTCTGTTTCAAAATGTTCCTGCTGTATGTGACAGCCACATTGCTTCCCCTGAGAGCTCTCCTGTGGTCCCCTGCGTACCCCGCACCCCACAGACCTCAGCTCCTCCAACCTCTTGGAACTTTCCGTATGGAGAGAATTGCCACACACCACTATGGCTGTAGGGCTCATGAACCCGGCTCTTTTCCGCCTCCGTCAGCTGCCTGAAGGAGTCTGCTCTCGGGGGACACAGATCTCATTTTGATGTAACATGGATTGACTGAACACTGATACCCTTGGACGGAGTGATTTTTCTTTAGTATTTCTCAAGCATGTGAAAGGCAGTCTCTGGAACCGCCACATTAAGCTCCGGACATGGTCCAAGGTTTGCTCTAAGCCCGTTTTGATCACTTTTCTAATATAGTGATATCTTCACATTCTCACTAATTAGACTTCGTAATCCCTCTGTTCTACTCTGTTTGACCTTTATCTTAAATTAAAATTTTTCTGTGCGGTGGGAAAACAAACAAAGCCCCTTTGAGGTGCCTGCAGAGACAAAAATGTATTAAAATGAATGATAGTTTCTATGTCGGGCACTGTCATACCTCACAGAGGCCAAAAGACTTTGCTTAGCCCCGACTCTCGGTCTAAGGATGTGCTCACCTGCTTGCCAGGGTGGAGGGAGACCCCCATGCATGCCCTTCAGCCAGCAGCCTGGTATGGAGGTTTGGGGACGACGTGGCAGTCACACGGGGGGCCGATTTCACTTGTGTTGTTTTCCCTACACCCTTGAAACGGACATAAACTGCAAACATATGTCTCCAAAGTCACGTCTGGGCCTTGTTTCCCTCCAGAATTCCTAAGACACTCTGAGTCCCGGCTTGAAATCTGAATGGATGCTGGGGTTTGACCGAGTGGTGGGGTGTGAGAGGTTGCCTTATATGGTCCCTCCGTGTCACAGCCCCTGGAAGATGTTGCCATTTCAGCATCCCTGAGGAGGGATCAGAGAGCCTTGGGGGTGGGCGTGTGTGTGGTCTGAGCAGACAGGCAACCCTGAAAGATGGGAAGGAAGCCAGGGCAGACCCGGAGCTGTCTGCCCTTCACCCAGCCAAGGTCTGTGTCTCTTGGCCCCGAGGGGAGTACCTTTCCGTGTGACCCGTCACTTCCTGGGTGTCTGCACCCTCACCCCAGCTTTCCAGCTCTCCGGCCTCACACCAGCCGCCTCCCAGTGGCCCTGGAGCCTGGGTTCTTTGCTGTTTTTTCAAGCTAGCACCACACCCTTGGACTGTCTGCCAAGAAGGACCATTGTTCATGAGAATTCCTCGCGAGTTCCAGCTAACCCTTAGATGCACTGTTCTGGGGTTGGGCCCTGAGTTATTCCTTGTCTTTTTCTAAGCCCCCCTCTTCCTGACTTACCTTCTCCGCAAACTGGCATCTCATCAAGCCTCCTTTTGTTTTCCGAAAAGCTTTAAGAGGCAGGTAGGGGTGTGGAGGTGAAGCCCTCCAGGGAAACCTAAAGTGGCTGCTTGACCTGAGCTCCAAAGCAGCTCTGCGGTCAGGCAGAGAAGGATGTCAGGTAATTTCAGGGGAGGGGTCGGTGCGGAGCACCATGGAATGAGTGGAAGGGGGGGTGGGGTGGGAATAAGAGTAAGGTTAAGGAGTGAAAACCAATCTTCCCCCCTCCCAGAATTGAGCTGATTAACCTGTAGAAATGGAGGCCCTGCCAAGCCCAACTTCCTTGTTTCCAGAAACCTTGACACAGAGGCCCCGTTTCTGGCAGAAGCCCGTCCTCATCAGAGGAACCAGCAAAGCAGCTGCTGTGATTTTCTTTTTCCTCTCATTTCTGGCAATCCTGAGTGGGACTGTTTACTTTTTTCTTCCCCTTTCCTTCCCCACCCTCCCGTAGCAGGGAGTTGGTTCTGGTTAATGTTGAAGATCATAACATGATTACCCCAAAGTCTCATGAAATTAAATCACTTTTCTTCAAAGAGAAAGGGGTGGGGGGGCCGTCTGGCTGGTAGGCCAGCGAGGGACGAGCGGATATTGAAAGCAGGCTGGCAGCGGCGCTTCGCTCGGGAGGCCGGGCGAGGAGGAGGCTGCAGTGGCCGTTCACAGGGCCCGGCTCTGCAAACTGCGGCCTGGAGGGGCCGGCTCTCCCACCTGGGTCCCCGGCACCTGCCTCCCGAGTGCAGGGAATGGGGGCGGGAGAGGCCGAAGGAGCCTGCGGGCTGGTTCGGAGAGCTGAACCCAAGAGTGAGTCATCTGGGAAGAAACTGAACTCTTAAAACAAGCCCCCGTGAGGCTTCTCCATCACCTCCTGCCCTGGGAGTTCATTAGATCAGGGCACAGATTTGAGGGCAGCTTTCCCACCGGGATAGCCTGGGATGGAAATCTCAAGTCTTCTCAAGGAAGGTGCTGATGTCCCGTCGGTGTTAGGCTGGGGGCACGTATGTGTCTTGCCTTGGGTTAGATTTTCACAGACTCGTGACATGTTAGGGGTGGAGAGGAAGCTCCAGATTATCCAGCATCTGACCTCGCACTCAGTGCAGGAATCCCCTTTGCATTTAACCCCAACGAGGAACGCTCAGGCTTGGCTTTACCCCCTCCAGTGGTGCGTGTGTGCCCTCTTCCGAGGCCAGTTCTTGGAGAGAGATTCTGGGAATTGCACCTGTTGGTTCGGCTTTGCCTTCTGGGAACGTGGGGAACAGTGGTCCAGGGTGATCAGGGACTGACACCGAGCAGGTGCTTGGCAAGTCGGTGCTGGCCGTGAACGTGGCCGTGGCTTTGTCTTCTGTGTGCCAGCCTGTTGTGGTTCTCAGTTTTCCTTGGTGCAGTGGGTTCAGCTCCCTCACTCCCCACCCTGGCTGTTTTCCTAAGCTGGTTCTCCCTCATTTTTCATCGGTCTTGCAAGGGAAACAGGAAAGAGGGAAGCCATTTGGAAACAGGACCTGGAAGACTCCTGATTCATGTTGCCAGGGGCCCAGGACCCTGAGGTCTTTGTTCGGGGACGGTGACCAGCCCGCGAGGCCCAGGAATCGGTGGAAATGTTGAGTGAAGACTTCAGGAGATTGGTCTGCCGGCACCGAGAGCCAGAGGGCAACGATGGGACACCAAGGGGAGCATCAGAGAGAAGGCCGCAGTGCCGGCAGCTCGCTCGCGGCATTGACGTTGGACCAGCACAGGAAGGAAGGAGGCTGGCGAGGGTGGTGGCATGTAAGTTCAGCAGTTGCATTTTTCAGAAGGATGAGGGATGGGCTTCGGCCAGCTCACTCTGGTTGGAGCTCGGGGCTGTGACTCATTCCCATCAAGGGTCACCGAGTGTCTCTCTGCGCGCGGCCTTGGGCTGAACCCCTCACCTGGCCGGCCTTCTCAAAAATGTGTCATTCTTTACGAGGCCGAGCCGTGGAGCGGGTGAGTGGGTGTGCACATCAGTGGAAATTCATCTCCAGTGCTGGAAAAACAACTCCAAGTTCATGACTCGTTGGCCTCAGAGGTGTGACTGTTAAGGAGGGAGCCGACTTTTTTGTTTTGCGCCAAACAGACCTGAGCTGACAGGTCCAGAGGGGTGTCCTGTCCACTGGAGTGGTCCCCCCAGGAGGAGACACGCTTCTTCCACTGGCCCAGAGAGCCGTTTACCAGCGCCATGGGGCAAAGCCAGTTTCGCGCCTTTGTAGTCACAGTTAGTTTTTATCCAACAGCAACGTCACCCAAGCTTGGTCCCTGAGCCCGTTAACTAGATTTGACACCCAAAGCTCGGGGCTGGATGTGAAAATGCTGTCCAGGGCTTCCCTGGTGGCGCAGTGGTTGAGAGTCTGCCTGCCAATGCAGGGGACACAGGTTCGAGCCCTGGTCTGGGAAGATCCCACATGCCGCGGAGCTACTAGGCCCGTGAGCCACAATTACTGAGCCTGCGCGTCTGGAGCCTGTGCTCCGCAACAAGAGAGGCCGCGATAGTGAGAGGCCCGCGCACCGCGATGAAGAGTGGCCCCCGCTTGCCGCAACTAGAGAAAGCCCTTGCACAGAGACGAAGACCCAACACAGCCATAAATAAATAAATAAACAAATACTTAAAAAAAAAAAAAAAAAAAGAAAATGCTGTCCAGATCCAGGGTTTGAAGCTGCTGCCACCTGGGATATTCAGAAGCCCCGAGGGCAGCTCCCTAAGAGAAGTGTTGGAATAAATGAGCAGTCCTCACTCTGTCTCCCCCAGCCTCCAAGGGTCTTACTCAAAGGAATGTGTGGTTGTAGAATCTCCCGGCTTGTTAAAAAGGCCTCACCGTGTTGTGGTCAGGCCTAGTTGGTTTGTGTACCAAGAGTCTCACTGAGGGGCAGTGTAGCACAGTGATTAAGGATGTGGACTCTGGAGCCGGACAGGCTGAGTTCACAACCCAGCCCCATCACTTAGTGATGGTCATGACCTTGGGCAAGTTATCTACTCTCTCTGTGCCTTAGTCTTTCCATCATATAAAATGAGGCTCTGTAGGAGGCCTATCTGGTTGGTATTAGGATGAGTTGGCCTTGGTAGGTGACTCAGAGTTCCTTGGGTTGAAGTTAGGGAGACCCCATGGGCTGGGCCATCCCTCAACCCCAGAGTAGCCCTCAAGGTGATGCCAGCAAATCCTGGGGCCCCTGGAGGTATTTTAGAAACTGCTGGTCAAAGAGATGAAATGATTCCCAGGGTCACTCAGCTGGCCTCACTCACGGGAGCTGATGGGAGAGCTTAACACTGTGGATGATGCCTGACCCCACTGTGTGCTTTGATTCTCGCAAGGGCCACCTCCTCCATGAGTGAAAGGGGTCCTTCATATCAAAGTGGAATGGAATCAGCCCCGGTGAGCGGCCTGCAGAGTCCCCTGTCCACCCCAGCTCACATGCACATGCACCGGCCTCAGCTGGGAGTTCCTTCCCGGCATAGCAACGGGAGCGCTCAGACCCGTCCCCTTTACTTTAGACTAGTTCACGGTTACTCATCCTTCAGCGCATCTAACAAATAGAGTCCAAAATGGATACACAGCACCGTGCGTTCTGTGCTATTATTGGTGATTCAGGTGATTTTTTTTAGGGTATTTTGACAATCAGTTATTTTCATCTCCTGTGTGACTTTATCAACCACCTGCCACCATCCAGGGCGGGGCTTCCCTAAGCTAGGGCTCAGGTGCCGTGGCTTCACACTGTCAGAGGTGCTTTCTTGCTGGGGACATGAGGCTCGCCTGCATTTGTTCTAGGAGATCCGGTGTGGACCCATCATATTTTCCCGAACGGTGGTGATTTCAAGTACCCGAGTCAGAGTTTTGTGTCCCAGGTGTGGGTCTCAGCGTTTTGCTCACATTGCATAGAACTCGGGTGGGGGGCAGGTGGCATTTTTGAAGCTGAAACGCTGCCCACACTGCTGCTTCTCCCCCTCTTTACTGGAACTGCTCCCTGCTCTGTTCTGCAGTAGGTAATGGCCAGACAGTTGGGTGAACAGAGGCTCGGTGGTATTATCATTTTCTTTCCTGTTTTGGGCATCTTGGAATTAACAAAGGGAGAGACGAGAGAAAAGAACTGATAACAGCTGGAGATAAATTGTCTCCGAAATGTGGGCAACCAGCCCCAACTCTTCAGTTGGAAATGGAAAAAAAAAAAAGAAAAAAGAACAGAAGTGGAAGAAATGATGTAGATTTTGGCCAGGAAGGGGGACAAAGTTTGGGCTCCATGCTGTGTGAGGTGCAGGCCCAGGAGAACATAAGTTCAGATGCATTCGAGGTGATGGGGAGGGCATCCAGAGGCAACAGGGTATTGGAGGTGGCACTGGGCTGGGAGTCAGAAGACTTGGTTTCTCACTCAGCCCACACCGCCAGCTCATGTTAGCATTTTGAGCAAGTCACTTCACCCTTCTGAGCCTCAGGGCCCTCACCTGTGAGATGGAGATAATAACCCCCAGCTCCTTCATGAGGGAGAAGACAAAGACGACGCACTTTATTTTTAAGGTGTTATGTGAATAACATAGTAATAATAATGACAATGTATCTGGTAGAAACGTATCATGTATCATAGTAGTAATATGTATCATAGTAATAATAACATAGTAATAATAATGACAATGTATCTGGTAGAAACGTATCATGTATCATAGTAGTAATATGTATCATAGTAATAATAACATAGTAATAATAATGACAATGTATCTGGTAGAAACGAAAGGGGGAAAGGTTGGGCAGATAAGCTTTAACGGCTAGTAAAATATCCAGGAAGATTGGGAAGATGGCGGAGGGGTCATTGGAGGAAATTTAAGGCAGAAGAAATGATGTATAAACCACCCATTTCTCTGGTCTTAGACAAGTCATCCAAACCCTCCCCCATGCAGGAGGGTGGGTGTGGCAGGGCTGCGGCAGCCCTGCCATGGGCTGTAGGTGGTTAGTATTTGTGGAGGCTTTTGGGGCCCTGGGCTCCGTGTGAGGAGTGTGAAAGTCATCCCAAGGAAGATGTTTTCCATAACAGGTTTTATTATCATTACTCAACGCTGCATGCCCATTCCCAGACGGTGGTTAGGCTCTCCTTGTCAACACTCAGTATTCTGTTTGTACTTTTGCCCTTCCCTCCCTCCCTCCCTTCCTGTTTTCCTGTCAACCCTTTCTTGGGGGTACATAGAAACTGACTTAGGAGATCTGGGGTACATCCAGCTGGAAAGAAATTGCACATCTGGGGATGCTTCTGGTGGCTTCTGTGGTCTTAACGGCTCCCCAGTGTCCCCACCACCACACACCAGCCTCAGGCCCTGGGAGAGGAGACCCGCCACCCAAAGCAGGGCCTGAAATGGCAAAGCAGCTCCTGGAATCCTTTGTGCTGCTGGAAGGGAGGTCCTGATGGAAGGGCCTCCCCTGCAGGCCCCCACCGCCTTGCTGGGGGTGCGCACTCCTGCTGGAGGGTGGCGGGGTTGTCGTCTTGGGGTCAGCAGGGGCCCGGGGGTGAGCCGAGGGTGACTGGGCTCCGCCCCCTCCCCCCTCCCCACCCCGGCCGGCTCTTCAGTGTCTGAGATGCTTCTTCTCGAGCTCTGGGCCTGTTCCAAGGCCTCCGAAGAGTATCCTGCATAGTGAGGTTGGCTGGGGAGCGTGGCTTCTCCCGCCGTGTTCATGGCTGCAGGGTAAGCAGTGTTTCTTTTTCCTTGAACACCATCCCCTGCCCCTCACACTTTCTAGCTGCTTCTGGGCAGTGAGGGAGTGGTTCCCCCAGGCAGCCGTGACCCCTGGATCCAACTGAGGTATCCAGTGACCTTGATGACTAAACCAGGTGGCCCTGCTTGACCTCTCCGACCCCTTTGAAACTCCCCACCCTTGGACTCATGACCACGGTCTCTCCCCACACCCCTGCTCAGGCCTGTCTCTCTCCCTCCTTGTCACCCTCATTCCTTAACCCCTGGGTGTGTCCTGAGGTCAGTCCTGCTTCCCACTTAGCCCTCCATACTTCTTATCGCAAAGACTCCATTTATCCTTAGAGTTGAGACAGAAATGGTTCCAAATTATCCATCCATGTTCTGGCCTCTCTTGAAACATAAGAAATTGCTATCTTGAACTTAGAACATTTGAGATCTCATCCATAAAGCAAAACGTACTTCCTCTGTGGTCTTCTCCATTTTTGCCAACGAGGGTCACCCAGGAGCCCCATCTTGGTCTTTGACTCCTCAAGCAATCCCCCGATCTTGTTGATTATCTCTGTAATGTCCCATCTGCACCTGTTCCTTTCCCCTCACACTGCCATCACCCAAGCTCTGTTTACTGGACATGTGACTACCCCTCCCCCAGCTAGTCTCTTTACCTGCCCCCCCTGCATCCCACCCCCTGCATCCCACCAGCCCCACATCCACACTCACGGTTATAAAGCACCTCCTTCCATCATGAGACGTCAACGAGGAAGCAAACGTGCTGGCACAGAGTTCTAGGCTCAGCCTGCCTTTCTCAACGTTTTTACTTCTTTGAGAAGATGGATGACAGGCTGGTAAAGTTATGAATGGCAGGAAGCCGGGGTGTTGGGGTTGGGATGGCCATAGGGGAAGTCCTTTAATGTCCCACAGTGGAAGGCAGGAGTTGGCTGGATAATCAAATAAGTCAGATAAACTTTTAAATATTTGATTTTAACTTCAGACCTGTAAATGTACGTCCGTTTGCCAAGCTTTTGATGCGAGGCCAAGACGTTTTCTTTGAGGGTGCGTCTGCTGGTCCTGCGTTCTTTCTGGCGTGAACGTTGCCCGTGGTACCTCATCTCCAGTTTCATTAAAGTGAAGTGATTCCTCAGAGAAGCTTGTGCAGTTATCTGAGTTCAGCATCTCCTGTTTTTTATAACTGCTCCCCGGTCTTTTCCAAATATCTCCTCCACAGCTCAGCTGACAGCACTTCTTTTGTAAATGTAGCGGCTTACTTTGGGTGAGTCTTTCCAGTTGGGTTTTTCACGGCCCTTCTCATGCTGTTTTCAGTGGGCGGGGAACCTGCACATCTGGCCGGTGAGAACTAGGCCACCGTGACAAGCACTCACCTTGCCGTGGACGCTGGTTGGAGGGTTGCACAGAGAGAGTGCAAAGCGTAAGCTACGCTGGCGAGCGCAGTGAGTCGAGATGGGTCGTGAGAGGTTTTCTGTTTTCTGTTTGGATGACAACCAACTGAGACAACCTGCTCAGATGAAACATCTGGGGGATAAATCTGAAGTCTTTGCCATAGGTCCAAAAACTGAATGGCATCATTACATTGTGGTGGATACTTATGTTATCAGGGAGACTTAAGTATTTTAGTTGAAGGAAAGGTTGATGTGAGTCACCCATGGGATGTGGCAGCCCAAGGAAGCTAATGTAATCTTCGATCACTGACCATCTCACCGATACCTGTTCATCCCTCTTCCTCTCTGTGCAGCCGTGCAGCCCTGGGGAGATTGTCCATGATTTGTCTAATCCAATCTGGGTGACTCTATCCTTCTTGGTACATAATCCATCAACACAAAAAATTTCCCTGCCTGTAGGAATTGGTTCAGGAATGTATGGGTGATCTGGTTTGGTCTAATGAAGCATGAGAGGACATTGGCTGGAGGCATTTGTAAAATAGGTTACTCCTATTTCTCTTATCCTCTTCTGGAGGAGATTCTGGAAGCTGGCCCTCTCTCTTACCTTGGATGGCGTGGTGTGTGGTTGTGAAGCCCGGAACTGCTGCATCTTTTTTGTCACCATGAGGGAAACCCACCCAAGGATGATACTGATACCACAAAGGCCAAGAGAACAGATAGAGGAAAATAGTCCCTGATGACACCCCTGAATGAAACCAGCTCTACCTCCTGACCTTTCAGTCACCCAAACCCGTAACATTATCTTAAGCCATTTTGAGTTGAGTTGAGTTGGCACATGGAGAATCTCAGTTGCCATGGAGATGAGAGCCCTTGCTTCCTGCAGGGGTGACACATATGTGTGGAATAGTGTATTGGCTTCTGGGCCTTGGTCTTTTAGAGGCACGTTGAGGAACTGCAGAGTGGCTCATAAAGAGCTTCTAGGCTGGGGAAGGGATATGGAATCCAGGTTTAAAAAGCATATACAATGGGGGTGACAATCCACTTTTATGTATAGATTCCTAATAGCACTTCTTTAAACGGAAAGCTCACCACATACATTTTTTGAAAGGATAAGGTTTTGTAGCAATGCGGAATTGTTAGCTTTTCGGGAGCACATGTGTTGCATGAGATAAGATGTACTTGTAGCCTCCAGGAACATGCTGGGAATAGCAAGAGAACATTTCCACAAAGGCATGGGATGATTTGAATGAAAAGAAGCTGTCTCGTCTAGTCATTTTGTGGGAGGGAAACCCAAAGCCCAAACTGTCATCATTTTAGTGTAGAAACAGCCACCAGAGTGTTGCTTTCACAAGATGCTGTCAGCGTGTGGCCCTTGAGGGAGCGGGGAGTGACTTGTTCTGGAGATCTCCATCTGGGGAGTAGCATCTCTGGACCACTGGCTCCTCTTTCCCGCCATGCTACAGAGCATTGGCGGGAGGAGACCTCTAAATGTCCTACAGCTCATTCCTCAGGCTTCCTGTGGGCTTCTGTGGCTCTGGTCTTGTTCTCTGCACTTCGATGCTTCCTTTAGAGCAGCGTGGCTGCTTGTATCAGGGTGCTGTGGAGACACGCGAGAGGGATGAGCTATGTGACCTGGAGAGGGACCTCCTGGTTAGCTGTGAGCTTGGTTTCCGTAGCACAGAGAGCTCAGCACACACTGACTCAAGCAGAGCGGATGTTTATTTCTCTTTCACTTAATGGCTTGGAGGTAGGGGGTGAGCCAGGTTGAGCAGGCAGCTCTGCTCCGCGGCGTCATCCAGGACAGGACCCAGCCTTCTGTCTCGCTGCTCCACCTCCCTGTCGGGTGTTGCCCGCACCTTCATGGTGGGAACCGGTCCCCCAGCACCCTGTCTACGTACAATTTCCACCCAACTCCCAGCTCGTCAGACTCTGTCAGATGGCCACACATAGCTGCAAGGTATTCTGAGAAGCAGGGTCTCTAGCTGGGTGGCCATGTGCCTCAATGACAAAAAGGAAGGGGCAGAATGGGTACTGAGGGCAGTTGGCTTCTCTGCCCCAGTTCCTGCATCCACAGGGTCCACAGGAGCACTCACAGTCCCTCCAGCCCTTGCCTCAACCCCTCTGAGCCTCAGTACCTTCATCTGTGAAGTGGAAATAACAAAAAAGTGCCAACCTCAATGACACATGGGAAAGGACTTTGCCCAGTGCCCACACATAGTTGAGTACTCAGAAGGGAGCTGCCATTACGGCTGTTTTCATTCAGCCAATCAACAAATAGGTTTGGAGTGCCTACTATCTGTTCCAGGTTCTAGATGTTCATCAGTCAACAAACCTGACAGAAGCCCAGTCCTCGGGAGCTCACGTTCTAGTGGGGTGATAGTGGTGCCCACTTGGGGAGAATTGTCAGCTCTTCTAACCACTCTCCTTCCTGGCTCTCACTGTTACCAAACACGGTGTATCCAAGTCAGGGCTCCTTGTAAGAGTCTTCCAGGTGGTTTTTTTGCAGTTAGTAATAGAGCCCACGTGAGTTGCATTTCTGCTGATAATTTATTAAAGCCGTTTCATAAAAACCGGGTAGCACCCCATTTGTATTCATTAAAAAAAGTCACTATTTTCCTCATTCTCTTTATGAGGGCTATTTTTATTTTTTAATGGTAGCAAGAGAAAGTAGGTGTAAGGAGATGAA